>NW_003556882.1:0-1335 GCF_000090795.2 Amphimedon queenslandica
TTCATTCAAATGTGCAATTAGAAATTAAATGAATAGTGCCTGAGGTTAGCTAAAGTGACAGATATTTTTGGCAAAATCATTGAAATTACTGATATAAAGATCCAGACTAGGGGTCAATGACAAAAGCTCAATTATATTTACGCATTCAATTACACTCCTTTTGCAAGAAGAGGCTCAATTACAATTACAGTTACACCATGACAGTGTAATTTCAATTACATTTTCAATTACAATTACAACTTGATGTTAACAAGATACATTGCAATGCTTACACTGTGGCTTAGAATTTACATCAGGTAGAGATTTGCAGTTATCAAATAAACCCATAGACACTAGTGTACATTAAAAACATTTTTGTGTATCTGTACATTCTGTAGTTAGTTAAATCAAATATAACTGAAACTTCAATTACGTAAGCTGAAGCTCAATTACAATTACACAATTGTAATTGTAATTGACCATTAAATGTGACCATAATTGACAAAAGGTACCTTATGGCGGATTTTAAAATTCATCATTATGATGAAAAATATCAACCTGTGAGTGCTCTGTTAGACAACTATTGTTTCTAAAAGTTACATAGTAACTTTTTGCAACCTCTGGAGTAATTTCATGATGAATGGAGCTTAGAAAGTTGGATTTTTAAGGCTATAAAGACCAATTTTCCTATCCGCCATAAGGTACCTTTTGTCAATTATGGTCACAAATTATAATTACAATTGTAATTGACCCCAGGTCTGAAAAGATCACATTACAGTAGTTCTTTAAAACTATGGTGATTATCACTATGTAGCCATTTTTACATCCTAATATTCATTCCAAAATTAATCTACAAATATAAATAGCCAGCCATTAGAAGGACAAAACCCTGTCCACTCCTTGTACAAATACATTGTACTTCTTTTTTACACTGGATGATTCTTAATTACACTGGATCAATCACTTTTGAAGTTTTTTTGCACACGTCAAGAAAAATTTTATTAACAATACTCAAAATCTCTAAAAGTAGGAAATCTCTAAAAGTAAAGTAGGACCATTATGTAGGAAGGAAATAGTGCATTTGAACACTATTTTTGAAATGATGGCGGTAAAATCATGGTGGTATCAAAAGTAAACTTAATCATGGTGGTATCAAAAGTAAACTTAATCATGGTGGTATCAAAAGTCAGACACTCCTTAAAACATTACCTATTAGGCAGGAGATTGCCCAAATAGGCACAACAGAAGTAACTAGTTTTGAGTCAAAATGCATGCAATTTCTGCTTAATTAATGTACTTTAAATGTATTTTAAATAGGTACTCACTAAAAATTATTGAAGAAGAACTTACATGCAC
>NW_003556883.1:0-1335 GCF_000090795.2 Amphimedon queenslandica
TCTCCTTGTCTCAATAATGGAACCTGTAGCAATGGAAGGGATTCCTTCACTTGTGTCTGCAGCTCTGATTTCATTGGTCGATTCTGTGAACAGTCGGCCCAGTTCCAGGGAGGTTGTTCCAACAATCCTTGTTATAATGGATCAACCTGTACAGAGACAACTAACGGGTATACATGTACATGTTCAGTTGGATTCACGGGCCCTAACTGTCGGTTCCCTCTTAATAACTGTGAGCTGGAATACTGTAGAAATGGCGGTACTTGTGAGAGAGGACTGTATGGAGCTTACAACTGTCTCTGTCCATTTGGTTATGGTGGGCAGTATTGTACTGAACTATTATCACTCTGTCATTCATCTCCTTGTCTTAATGGAGGTACATGTATCGGTAACACATCCTCTTATACATGTACATGTACTCGAGGGTATTACGGAGATACCTGTCAGTATCCCATAGTTCCAACTGATCTCTGTACTACACTCTCTCCCTGTAACTCTACATCAGTCTGTAGTCCAGGGTCTGGTAACTATACTTGTGTCTGTACTGATGGCTCAGGAGGTGATGATTGTTCATTAATGTTACCTTCTCCTTCTCCCTGTGACTCTAATCCTTGTCTCCATGGCGGCCAGTGTACCAATAACAGTCCACTGTCCTTCCAGTGTACCTGCCCTGTGGGGTACACTGGCCCAAACTGTGAGGATGACATTAACGAGTGTTCCCCCAATCCTTGCTCCAATAATGGCATCTGTTATAACGGGTTCGGGAGCTACATATGCACCTGTATCACAGGATTCACTGGACGTGAGTGTCAGATACAGTGTCCTGCTGGTCACGATGGAGAGAACTGTGAGATTAACATCAACTACTGTCGACCTGATTCCTGCAGTAATGGAGGCTCCTGTATAGAGACTGATAATGGATATACCTGTACATGTCCACCATCTTATACAGGACCTAACTGTAGTGTAGCTAATGATTGTAATGTCAATACATGCACTAACAGTGGGCAGTGTACTAATGACACTACTAATGGGTTTAGATGTACATGTAGAGATGAAGAGATGAGAGATGATCACTGTAGACTGAATACTGTTAGTTTTAATGGAGACCAGTCCACTCCTAGTTATAGAGCTTATGGATCAATTGATTTCAGATCAAACGGTGATATTCAGTTTGATTTCTCAACTCAGTCAAGTAACGGAGTGTTACTGTTCAACACACAGCATCAGGGAGGGATCAGTGCTGATTTCATATCAGTGGAGATCAGTGGCGGGATCCTATTAATTAAATATTCATTAGGAGGTGCTGATAATATTAATAATGTCACTATATTATCA
>NW_003556884.1:0-1335 GCF_000090795.2 Amphimedon queenslandica
TACAGTCCCGCCAAGAAATACAAAAGGGCTCAGTGCTGCTTTGGCTGCTTTCTTCCACCTTGTGTCTGCTTCAATGTCAATTTCAGGTCCACTTACACCATTCGCATTCACTGCTGATATGAAGAAAATGTAATTTGTATCTGACTTCAAATTCTTAGCTCTTGCAGAGAATTTTCTTTTTCCTACCTTGATTGCTAAAAAATCTATTTTAGCTTTATCCATGTCTTTTTTTCTCTTATACCTTATCAGATATTGGTCAACAAACTCTTTACCCAACTCTGGTGGCTTCCAACGCAGCTTTATCATGCTTGAGGTGTAATTAGATGATCGCCTCACCTCAGTTGGTGCTCCTGGAACTGCTGGAGCAACATCTACTGTGTCACTTGGCTCACCCTCTCCAAATTTATTAATGAAAACAACACGGAGATAATGGTGAGCATATGGACAACATTCTGTTAGGGTGACTGTATAAACATGAGCATCTGGGTTTTGAGGTATCTTAAAACTTTCTGATATCCATTTACCTCCATTTTCCTTATCATGATACTGGCACACTACTTTAGTTACATGATTTGTGTAGGTTTTTGGAATGTTGGCCTTCACCTTAACAATGCCAGTGCCAGGCTCAGAAACAATAATTGGTTGGTCTGGTTTGGTGAGAACGCCTGTATTTAAACGTATATCAGTAGAATCACTCCATTTTCCAAGACCTTTTGCATTTCTTGCACGAACTTGAAATGAGTAGAATTTTCCTGGTTCAAGGCAAGGATTCATTCTTTTTGGTTCTATGGTAGCATAGTCACACAGTTTGCCACTTTTTTTATCTCTTTTCAAACAATAAAACCACTTCTCATGGTTTATACTGATGTGGTATTCATTCAATTCTTCTCGATTATTTCTGCGATCGTTCACTTTAATGTGCAGTTGAGGACCTTCCTGGTCTACGTGAGGTTTATCAACTTTACTAGGCAATTCAAGTTGATACGAATCATCAGATGGTGCAGGGTAAAATTCAGAAATTTGAGGCAACTTATTGCATTGAGTGGGATTTTCCTTCACCTGGGTGTAAACGGCATATAAAGCATGGCTATTAATCTGCCTATAAACTTTATGAAGAAGATCACAAAGCTCTTTCAGATTCCTGGAATTACTCTTAGTGTATGCTTTCACAAACCGCTTCAAATTCCCTTCCTTCTTTATCGCTTCACACTGCATTGCATACTCCTCCAGTTTGCTACAATTCTCATCTATTATTTTCTTCATTTGCTGAGGAACACCAGAGCCCTTGTATCCTTCCAGTAAGCCTTGAATGTCATCAATCACGCTACATATCTC
>NW_003556885.1:0-1335 GCF_000090795.2 Amphimedon queenslandica
AGCTTATATCTTGTGAGGATTATGTGTGATTTATATTCATTGTGCTTATTGATTGTCAGTTATTATTAATTATTAGTTCATTATTATTCATGAATGTATTTTGTATATAAGAGAGTAATTTTTGTGAGCCATTTTGGCAGTGTGTCGGTAGTGTGTGTGCAGTGTGTAGAAGTGTGTGAGCGTAGTCTGAGTGTTATTGAGTCGTTGGGAGATAGTGTGGCACTATCTATCTTTATTTGATATTATTGTTTGAACCAGTAAAGCTGGTATATTATTTGAAAGAGATTCTGTTGAAATATATATTTTGTGAAATTGATAGCGAGCCCGGCATTGGCGAGCTAACTAGTGAATCCTGAGCTGAGCTGACTACTAAGGAAGCAACTATATAGACGGGCTGGACGGCATCCCCGAATCCCTAGAGAATACGCCGTGACAATTTGGTCCACACTGATCCGGATTTGACTGAGCGGCCTAGGATCTGGAACTGGTAGTAACTCTGTTGTGACGGTCTGAATACAGTCCTGAAGTTGCGGCCTTGGTAGAGTACCTCCTAAGGGAGTGGTGAGTCTGTTCTTCAAGATATTGCAATACGGGAAGGGCTGGTTTTTTGTATACTTACCTGTTGCTTTACGCCATATTTTCACTTCTTTGTAAAATTAAAATTGTATTGTTGCACGCACGTGGACTCGCGGTGGTCTTGTGGTTAATTTGTTGTTATAGTGTTAAGTAAACTTTGCCTACCTCCTCTGTCTTTTTGTCTTTATAATGGCTGATCTTGCTGTTTTGAAGAGAACTCGAGGTGGGCATCGTGCGATAGCCACTCGAAGAGTAAAGGAGGTGTCTGATCTCTTTGCTGCATCCCCTGGGCCTGATGAAATCAAACTTGGGCAATTGAAGCGTGGCCTTCAGGATACTTTTGATTCTCTTAAGAAATTTGATGAACAAATTTTGCCTCTTGTTGATCCGGGAGTATTGGATAAGGAGATTGAAGATTCGGAGCGAATCAAAGATGAGCTGTTCCTTGCCATGTCTACTGTGGATTGTGCTCTCTCGACATTGCCACCTCCTACCCCCGTTAGTACAAGTAGATTAAGTCCTGTTAGACCTCCTGTTGTTTCTGCCAAACTGCCTAAGCTGATGTTAAAGTCTTTTAATGGAAGTCTAGTTGCATGGACCTCATTTTGGGATTCCTTCAAATCAGCCATTCATGATAACCCCAGCTTGGCAACCATTGATAAATTTTCTTATTTGCAGTCTTTATTGGAAGGGAAAGCCAAGGAAACTATTGCAGGCCTTGCCCTTACTGATGCCAACTATTCTACGGCGATTGACTTA
>NW_003556886.1:0-1334 GCF_000090795.2 Amphimedon queenslandica
AACTATCATAGTATTACTGTATGATAATACCTTTGTTATTTTTTGTGTAGAAGAGAATGAGAAACTTAAAGCTAAAGTTGTTGAAAGTGAATATTATATAGCTATACTGACAAAGAAGAATACTGTAACTAATGGTAAAACTATCATAGTATTACTGTATGATAATACCTTTGTTATTTTTTGTGTAGAAGAGAATGAGAAACTTAAAGCTAAAATTGTTGATAGTGAAATTTATTTAGCCACACTGACAAAGGAGAAAACTGTAACTAATGGTAAAACTATCATAGTATTACTGTGTGATAATACCTTTGTTATTTTTTGTGTAGAAGAGGTTGAGAAACTTAAAGCTAAAGTTTTTGATAGTGAAACTTATATAGCCACACTGACAGAGGAGAAAACTGTAACTAATGGTAAAACTATCATAGTATTACTGTGTGATAATACCTTTGTTATTTTTTGTGTAGAAGAGATTGAGAAACTTAAAGCTAAAGTTTTTGATAGTGAAACTTATATAGCCCCACTGACAGAGGAGAAAACTTTAACTAATGGTAAAACTATCATAGTATTACTGTATGACAATACCTTTTTGTTATTTTTTGTGTAGAAGAGAATGAGAAACTTAAAGCTAATATAACCATGCTGACTGAAGAGAATTTGCAATTTGAGAAGAAGATCGACATTTCAACTGGTAATACTATTTTTATTGCTCCAAATAGTGTATACTTTTCATTAGAAGAGAATGAGAAACTTAAAGCTAAAGTTTTTGATGATGAACTGGTAATTGCTAAACTGACAAAAGAAAAATTACAACTAAAGGAAGAGTTGCAGTCAATGAAAGATATTTCAACTGATACTAAGAGTATTCAATGTGACCACTGGACTAAAGCAGGTTAGTGTAGTCTATTGTTTAAGTATTAATAATCTGTTATTGTATAGAATTACCATTTGATGGTATGGTAACATTGGGTAAGAAAGTGTGTCTGTATAATGCTAACAGTAGCCATGAGTTACAGTTGGATGAATGTGGTCTTAGCCTTTCCCTACCTGATGGACTCTTCTCTCCAGCGGATAGCACTGTCTATGAAGCTGCTGCTCAAGGTCTATGGGGAGGAGATTTCGAGTTCCCTGGAGGCACACATCTGATCAGTAGTGTGTGTTACATATCTGTGTCTCCTACTGTTCCTGAACTGGATAAACCAGTGACTGTAGAGTTAGTACATTGTGCTCATTTGAGCTCTGAATCTCAGAGTGAGTATCTGAGCTTTGTAGTAGCTGAGGTTCAACCTGGCAAACAGTGCGGGCCTTTTAAGTTTGAGTTGTTACCAGGAGGATCA
>NW_003556887.1:0-1334 GCF_000090795.2 Amphimedon queenslandica
GTAAGTTTTGTATAATGAGAGAATATGTTCATGTACCATTCTTCTTGGGTCCTCTCCATACAACAGCTTCATCTTTATTATTTAATAAAAACCAATTGACATCACACAAAGACTTTGAGTATCATCAACATATACTGGAATCCAACTAATAATAATAAATAAATAAATAATGTAATAAATAAAATAATTGTTGATGTCCTTATGCTACATGTATATGAAAATTTTTCAACTAAGTAATGGCAATTCTGAAAAATACACAAGGCCCATGGTTTTTTCCAAAAAATGGCTCCAAAATCACCCCAAATTTTTATTACATTTTCTAACACATATTGATGTACTTATGCTGTGTAGCAAGTTTGAGCTAATTCCAACTTCAATTTTTTGATTTATGGCCACAGACCATAGACTGATAGTACTAATAATTAATAATTAATGATAGGGGCTTACCCATCAGTCCCTTGAAGTACATCTCTACCAGTTAATGAAAACATGTGAGGTATACTAGGACCACATAAATCAATATCCAATATACCAACCTAACAACACACAAACAAACAAACAAACAAGTAAATATATAATATAAAAACAGTTTCTCACTTTCTTTCCTTCTTCAACTAGTCCCAGTGCTATTTGACGTGTTACTGTATTCTTACTAACTCCTCCTTTACCAGATCAGAGAGGACAATATCACGTGATCCACTCTTGATAGATTCTTTCTTTCTCTTCCTGTAAGAATAAAAAGCATTGAAAGTTTAGCAAACCTGACGCCATTTTACATATACCAAGCTAGTCTCGCTGGCCAGGGAGGCAAGGGTCTGGCCTTGCCTCCCTACTGTTATTTGAAAAGTAACTTATTGATGGGTATTTTATTTTATTTTATTTATTTTATAGCGAAATTGCGAGGCTGAGACAAATTAAATTAAATGTAAGCATTAAATAGAACATTACCTTTCTATTTCATTTTAACCTCTCTCCCTCCCTCCATTAGTTAGATTCAAGATCGTTTCCACCGCCTCTTCCTAGACCAAACGATCCCTCGCTAAATATAGGAAGAAGAATTATTCCAAAAGAAGCTGAGCCTGAAACTGTTATACCCCACCCTGAGGTAGTCAGGCGTCAGGCCACGCCTGACTAACCCTGAGGCGGTCGGGTAGCTCCGTATGATCCTCGGCCACCATTAGGAGACCAACTGTTGCCATGACGCCAGCTGTCAAGGATTCGGCAGTTTTATCCTGCATTAGAGCAAGGGCTGAGGAAAGGAACAGGGCTCTGTTCAGAGCCTCAAGAGGAGGAGGAAGAGTTGAGAAGAGGAGACTTGAGGGTGAATCAATGAG
>NW_003556888.1:0-1334 GCF_000090795.2 Amphimedon queenslandica
GATCAGGCCCCATTAGTGTACGATGGAATGACCTGCTCTGGATCAGAGACTTCACTCACATCATGTACAGTGGCAGACTATGCAACCCTCAATCCAACTTGTACAGCTATTGCTGGAGCCATGTGTGCTGGTTAGTTATTATATTGCTATACTCTCTGCACATAAAGTTTCTTGTTATATTATTCCAGAGTCTGGCACTACCTGTACTGAATGGGATGTGAGGCTAATGGGTGGATCCTCAAGTGATGGTCGTGTGGAGGTGTGTCGTACCAACACATGGACTACTGTTGATTCTATGGGATGGGATTATAATGATGCTCAAGTTGTTTGTCGTCAGAGAGGATTTTATGATGCATGTAAGAGAATGTGCATGTAACATTGCTGTTTTCTGGATGTACATAAAAATCAGACCAATTTTGTCAAAAACAAAAAAGAGGAATTTTTTTATTTCTATAATATTTTCTGATGCATATACATGTACTTATGTTGCACAGAAAGTTTGAACTGATTCTGATTTAATCAGGTTATGAAAAATAATCATTCTAAATTACAATGTATTCATCATCATTGGCACTTAATCATTATACAGGGGCAGTTGCATTAACTAGTTCACAGTTTGGTTCTGGCAATCGTCGGATTGCTCACAATAACTTCCAATGCAGTGGATCAGAGACTGCACTACAGAGTTGTACTAACTCTGTATATGCAGCTAACACAATGATGGAGAGCTGGTATGCCAACAATAGAGCTGGAGTCTCTTGTAGGATGCAAAATCAAGCTGGTACGATAATTAGCCTTTATAGATTTTTACTTTATCTTTCATTAATCAGAGACATGCTCAGTAGAGGGTTCTGTGAGACTTCAAGATGGTGCATCTTCAAGAGAAGGAAGGGTTGAAGTGTGCCAGGGAGGATACTGGGGCAGTGTTTGTAATACTGGATGGTCAAGGTTGAACTCATTAGTGGCCTGTAGAAGTGCCGGCTTTAAAACACTACGTAAGATTTAAACTATTTCTCTTCTGATTGCTGATTGTTTTATTTATTTTGTAGGACCTATAACAACACAATCAGCTTATTCTGGGTCAGGACAAGGCCCAGTCAATCTGGCTTATGTTTCCTGTTTGGGAAATGAAGCCAGCCTCTCTGACTGTCCCTATGCCAGTGGTATTGGTGTCACCAATTGCTATCATGGCAATGATGTAGGTGTCAAGTGCCCAGGTAAGCATATTATACCCTTCATAATTGAACTGTTGCTATTATCATTATTATCATTGATAGAAATACCTGCCAGCTACTATAATCTCAGTGTTACTTCCTCTTCCAGTCCTTATGATA
>NW_003556889.1:0-1334 GCF_000090795.2 Amphimedon queenslandica
TGCACTTATAACTCTATAAGGGACAGACAGAGGACAAGAATTTTAATAAAATTATTGTATGGTAAGATAATTATGCAGTTCAATCAAAATCAATATTTTTTGAAAATTGGTTAAATAACATCAGTGTAAGTAAATGTAACTCATAACACTCAGTCAATTCCAACAGGCAAGTCCATTGCACAATAGTGCTTCATTGCATTGTTGCAGTTTACTCAAAATCTATTATCCTTTTTTCAAATCTTATATATATCATGATGGGGGCAGTATATCCCTCAGGTGAATCTCAGCAGGCGAGTCCACGCACCATGGTGCTTCATTCATAGTATGTACTGTCAACACATGCACTTGTAGTATGGTGCGTGGGAGGATCAAAGGCGCCGCCAGTGCTACAACTTCCAATAACCGCATGGTAGGAAAATGTAGCACTGTGTGGGAATATATAGTACTGCACAGTATAATATGTATGGGCTTTCCTGTTAACCACAAGCTTTGATAGAGCCTCAGCTACATACACTAGACATGTAACAATAATAATAGTGATAAATGAGATCTGATCGTCTTGCGCTGGCCACCTGCGCAACTTTTGAAATTTCATTTGATCCGCCCACGCACCACTACAAACCAATCAAAGCACTGTTGATTCATAGATACTACATACTATGGTTGATTCGTAGATTACGGAAATCATTGCACTCGGGACGGTCTCGACGAAAATGTAGCACTCGGCTTTGGCTCGTGCTACATTTTCCTCTCGACCGCCCCTCGTGCAATAATTTCCATAACCTACTTTCAACAGTGCTTTAACTAATACACAACTTACCAAGTGGTAGTACAAATGGTTCAGTACTACCAGCACCATTACTGAATATAATAGTGATGTTGCACTCTTGATACAGTGGCATTGATACAAATCCTGTTATAGCATTCATTTGCTTCACTAGGTATGTGACACTGTAATGAATATCAGTATCATTACATATTACTGTAACTGTAAAGTACTCAAGGCCTTCATTAGGACATTCCAGTATAATCTATAAAATTAACAATATGAATAAAGTATTTAGCATAATAGCAACTCTATATACTGGAATAGTGAACTGGACTATAGTCACATCTTCTGTAGAGAAAAGTATGTCAATGGACGTATTTTCTGCAGCTGATTTCGGAACTACATGTAAGATTAAATGGCATTACAAAAGAGCTATTGTAATAGTGTGTCTACCTCTTAGGTATGAGAACATATTATTATTAGATATTCCTTCTCCTAATTCATTAACTCCAGTTATAGCATATGTATAACGATGACTAAATACATTATTATTGACAAACTGATA
>NW_003556890.1:0-1334 GCF_000090795.2 Amphimedon queenslandica
GATATATTTCATAATGATGACAGCATTTCTGAATGGCAGGTTTATATACAAAAATATAAACCCGACCACATCAAAGGATGATGTCATAATTATGAGATACATGTATATCCTATATAACATATCACCTGTCTCAAGAAAGAGCCAGGATAGAGAGATAAGGGAACAAGAGGAACCTGCCACGAGAGAACAGCAATTAGCAGGTGAAAAAGCTCAAGTTACAATGAGAAGAGAACAGGACAAAAGTCATTTAATATTGTCAATGATACTCTTGTTGATTTTCAAAATGTCACTACTGTTGAATTGTAATTTTATCATGTATCATAGTGAAAAGTTTCATTTAAATAAACTATGTGTATTAATTAAAGCACTGTTGAGAGTAGGTTACGGGAATTCTTGCACGAGGGGTGGTCGAGAGGAGAATGTAGCACAAGGCGAAGCCGAGTGCTACATTTTTGTCGAGACTGTCCCGAGTGCAATAATTCCCGTAATCTATGAATCAAAGGTGCTTTGATTGGTTTGTAGTGGTGCGTGGGCGGATCAAATGTCATTCCAGGCACAAGGCAATCAGATCTCATTTATCACTATTATTATTATTATTATTACATGTATAGTGTAAGTAGCTGTGGCTGTGGTTTGCCTCTATCAAAGCTTGTGGTTAACAGGAAAGCCCATACATATTATACTGTGCAGTACTACATATTCCAATAGTGCTACATTTTTATACCATGCACATTATTGAAGTTGTAGCACTGGGTGCCTTTGATCTGCCCACACATCATACTACAAGTATATTATGTAGCCATTGTGGAGGGACTATATTATATACATGCAAAACCTAAGGCCAAAGTATAAATGATATCAAGTAGCTCAATTCCAATGATTGTCTATACCATGAGTTATATATGACGTAGATCTTGTAATACAGGTTTGACTAATAATGATCTACATGTATCTTTTAAGTTAAGTATTAGATATAAGTTGCAAACTAAATTTTTTTATATCAAATCATGCCTTGCAATTTATCTTTCTATATAACCAACTTGCAGCACCCTATACTTATACTCATATTTTAAAATCTTGAATGACCAAATCTTCACTTCTATTTTGAGCATGCTAACTGTAGTGTGTTATGCAAGTGTTATTTTGATAACTATACTGGCACAATTCTTGTTTATCATTGTACTATCAGTTCCAGTAGTCAGTAGTGGTAGTGTGGGAGAGGGACTACTAGTGTGAAGGATATATTGTGTTACATTCATATACTGTACAGCCAGAAAATTTGGCGGTCAACTAATTTGGCGGTTTACTATCTTGTCTTTTCTTTAAGCACACTC
>NW_003556891.1:0-1334 GCF_000090795.2 Amphimedon queenslandica
CACACACACACACACACACAGATACACTCATGTATGGATACACCAGTGGCGGATCTAGGGGGGGTTCTTTGGGTTCGTTTGAACCCCCCTTTTGGCTTACTTTGAAAGATTTGATTAGTTCTTAGAGTCACTTCTCAGTCCTAAACTGTAGGCTAACTGTAGAATGCTAGATTTAAAATTTTCATAGCAATGATTGTGTAATTAGAGCTAGTTAGATATGTGGAAAAGGGCGTGTTCTGCGTAGAAAAAGGGGCGTGGCCAAAATTTCGGCGCGCTTCGCGCGCCCTGTATCTCCCTTCCTCTCTAACCGAACTCCCCTTTTCATTCTGCTGATACACTCATGTATGGATACACACACCATCACACACACCACACCTGTACACATGAAGGAGAGGTCCAGGGGGTCTCCTTATTTCAACATTACTAATCTATTCTGGTACATGTCAGTTATGATTGTTAATGAATAATTATACAAAACTCATGGAACATTGTATGTGGGTAATTTGTGGCTCAAGTGATACAGAACTTTATTAAAAATGATAATAAATAACATGAACCTACACACACACTCACACACTCATGTCACATTAGCTTATGTATAGATACATGTACATATACAAACATCACACACACACAGATACATGATAATACTCACACACACATGACATGCACATTATAGAGACACGTCACATACACACATCATACATTCATAAATTCTCACATACATTATATGCACTATCATACACAGACACATCATAATGTATGTATTAGTACACACACACACGTCACCATCACACACAAACACATGACACACAGAGACACACTAACAAACATATTTAATTATTAACAATCTGTTTTATGTACATTAATATAAATTATTCAGTTTGAAATACTCATCAACTATTGTGTATCAATGATGAGAATTACTGACCTGATGAAATCCTGTAATAATGTATCTCATTACATCTACGACCAGCTGAATACTGAGCATCAGGTTGCTTTGGAGTATTGATATAAGAGTAGCTCCTTCCTCCAATTATTAAAAGATAGTCTTCACTATCAAAATTTGCAGATACTATTCCACAGTAGGCCTTCATCATTGGAACACGATCAGAACTAGAAAGAGAGAGTTCCCTCCACTTGAATGAATCCACATTGAAACAATGTAAGCTGTTTTTATAACCAACACCACGTCCACCGAAATAATATATGTCCTTCCCAATAACAACAGTTGAATAGCCACAGGAACCTGGTAGTGGGGTACCAGTAGTAGGTTTCTGGTCCCAAGCACCACTTGGTAAGTGATACACCTCCATCACATCATAGTCTACTCC
>NW_003556892.1:0-1334 GCF_000090795.2 Amphimedon queenslandica
CTCTCTCTCTCTCTCTCTCTCTCCCTCTCTCTCTTTCCCTTACCACTAGTACACTGGTTCTATTTATCTGTCTACTCCTAACTCTTTGAGTGTGATCTTTAATGGCTGATTCAAATGCCTAAATGTAAGACAATGCATTATACATCAGATTTACCTGCACACGCACTTACAATGTATGCTGCGTTTTTTTATATCAAAAACCTGGTCAAAGTCCCTGTACTGTAGTACATGGTCTCGGGCCAAATTTCGCCAAATTTGAAAAGGAGAGAATTCTCCATTTTTATATTTTTTCCTGATACATATACATCTTCTTATGCTGTGTAGAAAGTTTGAGCTGATTCCGATCAAAATAGGATTTTTTATGAATTTTCAAAATTACTCCAAAATTGAGCCAAAGTCCCTGTACTATAGTACATGGTCTCGGACCAAATTTTGCCAAATTTGAAAAGGAGAGAATTCTCCATTTTTATATTTTTTCCTGATGCATATACATCTTCTTATGCTGTGTAGAAGTTTGAGTTGATTCCAAACAAAACTGGATTTTTTATGAATTCTTGAAGTTCCTCCAAAAGCTATATGCTATCATAAGGGTTGTCGGCTCATAAAACATGCTTTTTATCTCATTAGCATGCTTTGTGGGATCCCTGCTTGCATGTACAATGTACATGTACATGATATAAATACATGTACATTAGTACATGTACATGTACGTACCTGTAGCCATTGGTTTCTTTCTTCACTGGAAGCAGCATCAAGCCTGAACGACTTACAAGTTGATATAATTTGAAACCCATTCTTTAACTCGGGGTCATCCAACAATTGAACCTAACAGGAAGAGAATGAATATTGAAAGTGATGGCAGTCGAATAAACATACTCTCATTCCATCAAGAGGGATTCTTTTTATAACTCTGTATGTATTATTGGCAGGTGGAATAGCTGATGCATATATGAGGAGGTCAGTAAACTAAAGAGGGAGAGAGAGAGAGAGAGAGAGAGAGAGAGAGAGAGAGAGAGAGAGAGAGAGAGAGAGAGAAAGGGCTAAAATATAATAAAATAATCTTTTTTTAATTTACCAAGAAGAACATTCTCGGCTGCTTCTCCTTCCTAGAGCTCTTGACCAGCTCTCCTTCTTTTAACAATTTCTATAAATAAATTAATAAAAAATATCATGCAAATGTACAGTACATGTATATGAGATGCACAAATATATGTACACATCACACATGTACATATACATTATTAAAATTAATTATTACATCTCTTACCCTGTGCGGCGAAAGAAGCGAATCTCCCACGTCTCCAATCAACCTCTTACTGACTTCAACGGTCTTT
>NW_003556893.1:0-1334 GCF_000090795.2 Amphimedon queenslandica
ATACCATAGTCATTATGTTACATACATGTAGGCATGTCTTTCGCTCTTAGCATGCTGGTTAGCTGCTTCAGTTATTTTTATTTTTTGTTAAAAATCTAATGTACACTTATGTGAATTCCTGGTCCACTCTGTTGGTCTAATTTGTAGTGTACAGCCATTGAGAACTTGTTTACAATAATAATGAATTAACAACAATAAATATTGTTAAAAATTAAAATTATAAACACTTTATTATTACAACCTCATGGAAAAATACAGTAACTTAAAAACAAAAGATTGTAGAGCTAGTCAACTTTGTAGAAGTTGTACTTACAACCAAGTTTTTACAGACCTATTCAGGTACACACATTATGTAACACTAAGTTTGATACACGTAAATCTACATGTAGCTAGACACACTGAAAAAGGTGGACTGATGCTTGTAAAAATGCTAACAAGGCAAAACTCAAAGTTTACCATGATGCATGTCGCATTCTATTAATACATGTAAATAAACATAAATGAATAAGTAGAAATGCACTGTGCTACAGAAATATGACTATTGTACCTGTCATGAACTTACTACAAATAGAGAAAAAACGCAACTCGTGTAAAGTTGTACATGGTAACATGCATGTATGAAAATAAATAAACTAGGAGTGTATATATCACAACTAAAACCTTATCTATGCAGCAAATACTATATAGAATTATGACTTGCGACTAATGAAACTGATTTTATACAATCATCAGTGCCATGAAACAATCACCACGAAGCTATTGTAGCTCAATTCAAAAACCATTTTGCATGTTGTATAGTTCTGATTCTTTCAATACTCTATTTAAGTTTAAGTTATAGCCATTAATGGATATGTGTATGTTTCCTATAATGCTAGCTTGTAAAGTACTCCTCCTATAAAATGTTTTTGCACACACACACTTATGAACAACAATAAATTTTGTCGTTCATTCTAGGATAATTGATAGTTAAATAATAATAAACCACTATTTCTGGTTTTTTGTAGTTTTATTATTTCCCCAATATCTAGAAATTTGCGTAATAGTTGTATTGACATAAGTAACAATAATAATACACAATACTTGTACAATATTTGTCCATACTGTCTACTTTGTATAACTGCTCCGCTCTTTTTGTTATCTATTTGCTTTTTTATCTGGATATGTGTGATGATGGTGCATGATTTCATTCAATTGTACAAAAAATCTCAATTTGAAAACAATGTTGTTACATTCAGTTGAATACATATGGAAGAATGAAATCTGAAAGATTGATGATGGCCTTTCTAAGTCAATTAGTACAACCACTGTTGATATTTTGTCATAAAAATATAGAT
>NW_003556894.1:0-1333 GCF_000090795.2 Amphimedon queenslandica
ATGAGTGCCAAAATTCGGTCACAAAGTTGTACCAGCGATGACACTGTAGTGCAATAAATAACATGACACTAATAGACGGTGAGTAAAAACAACATCCAACCATAGACTATCAGCTCAACCACTGATTACATAATGTGCAACAAGAACCACTCTACCTATGTCTCTCTACTGAAAGAATGTTAAGTACATTAACAAGTAGGACCACATCTCCAGATGTTAGCGGGGTTTCCCATAGGACTTTGGTATAACGCTCATGAAGCTTCCTTCCAGTAAAGTTCAAAATTTGGGTCAAAGTCCGGCTACTACAGTGCATGGTCTCGGGCCAAATTTAATAAAAGGAGAGAATTCTTCATTTTAATAAGTTTTTTCTGATACATATACATGTTCTTATGTTGTATTTCAAGTTTGAGCTTGCTCTGATTAAGTTTGGATTTAGTTATGAATTTTAAAGTTGCTCAAAAATTGGGTCAAAGTCCCTGTACTATAGTACAGGGTCACAGGCCAAATTTGCCAAAAATGAAAAGGAGAAAATTCTTCACTTTTATTACATTATCTGATACATATACATGTTCTTATGTTGTGTAGAAAATTTGAGCGGATTCCAATCAAATTTGAATCCTTGACAAATTTTTTAAATTGCTCTAAAATTGAGTCAAAGTCCCTGTACTATAGTACAGGGTCACTGTCCAAATTTCACCAAAAATTAAAAGGAGAGAATTCTCCATTTTTTGATACATATACATGTTCTTATGCTGTGTAGAAAATTTGAGCTGATTCCGATCAAATTTGAATTTTTGACAAATTTTTTAAATTGCTCCGAAATTAGGTCAAAGTCCCTGTACTATAGTACAGGGTCACAGGCCAAATTTGCCAAAAATGAAAAGGAGAGAATTCTCCATTTTTATTACATTTCCTGATGCATATACATGTTCTTATGTTGTTTAGAAAGTTTGAGCCTATTCCAATAAAGTTTAGATTTTTTACGAATTTTTAAAGTTGCTCAAAATGCCATATATATACATGTACATGTACATGTATTGGAGTGTTCTTAGCAATGGTTTATGGGAACCCACTGGCTGTACCTGTACATCAGGTATAGCCAGTGAGGGATTGATCCAGTTACAATAATGAATTTAAGTGACTCATAATCTGATTAATGACAATTAGGATAGTCTAACTCTATTTTCTACTACAGCTGAACCCCCACCATTACACTGTACATTCAGTATCAGTCATAAGTCATAATACTAGTACTATACATTGTCCATTATAGATACCATATAGCAGGTATATTTTGTCTTGAATAATGTTTGTTCTAAGCAGGATTAGAAAT
>NW_003556895.1:0-1333 GCF_000090795.2 Amphimedon queenslandica
GGACTTTCAATGGATGCTTAGGCCTATTAAAAAGTATAATTAATTTTAAGTTTGTCATGCTAGTTGAAACATAATGAGTTACCTGGGTTTAGGTTTGGCTGGTTCACCCTTCTTCCTATAACTAAACCTCCTGTGACACTCTAGCTGAATGCTTGACTCATCAGTCCACAGCACATCTTCAAACCCATTGTCGGTAGCTGCCTCTTGCGAATACTGTAATGCCCAATCCAAACGCTTCTGTTTGTTAGCTTCCCGTATCACCTGACAATAGGCACTACCTCTAAATGTCCAGCCCAACATCTCTCTAGATGCTAGAATTGTTTTCAGTGATAATGGGTGTCCCTGGTCGACAAGTAACTTCTGTAACTGTATGGCAGTTGTTTCATCGTCCCGACGCATTTGACATTCAACAATATTTAATACATCAACAGTAATTTTAGTGGGACGACCTGAACCTGCAATGTAAAGTACATGTAATTTTATTTAGATCTACATGCTATCACAGACAAACCTGGACGACGAGCTATAGTCCCTGTTTCTTTATACTTTTTTAACAGCCTGCACACAGCACTAACTTTTACATCAAGCCCTTCTTCTCTTAGCAACTGAACAATGGTTGTAGATTTATATCCAATAGCTGAAATTTATTTTAGTTACAATAAAATATCTTTTATTAAAAATCAATAATAAAGATTTATGAGATATCAATTTTTTGAATTAATAATATAAAATGTTACATTAAATCAATGTTAGTTTAGTCTGTTCTTACATGATAAAGACAATATTCTTTGCTGTTTATAAGCACTGTAAACCATATTGACTTCTCCAAATCTTCTTACTCTTCGTTCCGTCAAGGTGTGAATCCACGAGACCGATTCTACAATCACGTGGATACATGTATTACGAGCGAGCGCGGTAGTGTACGGTACGCGTCTACGGTGCGTACTGCGCCGCAGCGCAAGGTATCGCGCCGCAGCGCAAGGTATCGCACCGCAGCCGCACAGTACCGCATCGCAGGGCTATTACATGTACGTTACACATGGCGGTATTTCATCAGCTCTGCGCGGGTAGTCAGAGCGAAGTTCTCAGAGAGTACTACCGTGCTAATGTACTCTACTTAGCCTTTTTTTCTCACTGTACTGTAAGTATTTTATTGACCAGAAGCTCCTAACACTAAACGATCTCAATGATCTGATCAGATCTTTCCCGTATGGTAAGTCAGATGTTAAGAACAAACCTGCATTGATCACATTGAAGACACTAAAATCATCTGACCATTTATTAAAGCAAACAGGTATGAATTGAGAAAAATTATTCATTAATTTTATTATGC
>NW_003556896.1:0-1333 GCF_000090795.2 Amphimedon queenslandica
TTTTATAGGAATTAAGTCAATTATATAACTTAGTCTTAGTTACAGAGATAATAGAATTCATTGATGTTGTAACTAATTAATGATTATGGTTACTCCCCCGCCATCACTTTAGCTGTTCCTATTACCCCTACATTCTTGCACTTTAATTTTCCAGCCCTAGCCGCTTCTTCCCTTCTTATTTCTTTTTCTCTGGTGCCCCCTTGTGTGAGGAAGGAAGACCAGCAATGGCCGAGGGGATAGGAGGAGATGACAAGGCTCAAGCAACGCCAATGATATCTCTTACTGGAGGAACACCAAAAATGAATCTGCAACAAGTAGGCCTGGGGTGACAATTATTGATTGTTATTTTTTTTAATAAAAATATTTTATGAATTTAGAGTCTAAGACATTGCTTTTTCATTTATACTTTTTTCTTATTTTTATTCAGGCAGTACGTGATGGTCGTGAAGAGGTGTTGAGACAATGGCTGGGTCAGCTAACAGTAAAGAAGAAGAAGAAGATGCTTATCAATGCATACGACTCTTTTGGCTTCACTGCTATGCATTATGCTGCTAGATTCAATCGCTTTAAAATGATGCAACTCCTTATTGCTAATGATGCCAGTAAGCAAAGTGCTAGGGGGAATGGAAGTATTATGCACTTAGCTAAATTACTGTGAATTGCAAGTTAATCTGACCAATCAAATGCCCTTGCTCACATGGGCAATGGCAGTTTGATTGATTAGTTTCATAAGCTATAATAATGACAATTTAGTGTGTGTATGTACATGTCTTTAGAAAGGGAGGTTTGTTGATTTTAATGAAAATAAAAACCAATTTGTTTATTATGCTTCAATTGTATCTTAGCTTAGGCATTGTCATGCTGTCAAAGTTAGTTTCTATTGCAAAAATTGAGTATGTTTTACAGATTGCATGTACATGTATGTATATAGCCTTTTCATTTAGACTGATATTGTGGTATTCTTTGTTGAGTGTCATCATGACATAATGTAACCTTTCATCCCTTGATAGTGTCATAAGTACACTAGCACTATTCATTTCTATTGTTCTCTCTCTCACACTTTTCTCTACTCACTTCCTATAGATCCAGAGGTGCGTACAGAAGAAGGCCTCACTCCATTACATTATGCTGCACGCTACACTCCACTCCACTCTAAGACTGGAGGAGAGAATGAAGAGGACTCTGCAGCTCCAGTCACTCTTCGTTCAACAAGCAAACAAATCCTTCAAGTCCTAATTGCTGTCTGCCACGTTGATATCAATGTCAAAGATCAAGATGACCTTACCCCTCTCCATCTTGCCTGCATGCGGGGGAACCGAGTTGCTGTAGAGAT
>NW_003556897.1:0-1333 GCF_000090795.2 Amphimedon queenslandica
AGATACACATGTAAACAATCATCTGAAATTAAAATAGATTAGTACTTACGATCTTTTGTGTTGTAAATAAGAGTTTGTGTATCACAGATGAATGAATCAAATTAAAGATAGAAAGGACAATAGATACACATGTAAACAATCATCTGAAATTAAAATAGATTAGTACTTACCAACTTTTGTGTTGTAAATAAGAGTTTGTGTATCACAGATGAATGAATCAAATTAAAGATAGAAAGGACAATAGATAAACATGTAAACAATCATCTGAAATTAAAATAGATTAGTACTTACTGTCTATTGTGTTGTAAATAAGAGTTTGTGTATCACAGATGAATGAATGAAATTAAAGATAGAAAGGACAATAGATACACATGTAAACAATCATCTGAAATTAAAATAGATTAGTACTTACAAACTTTTGTGTTGTAAATAAGAGTTTGTGTATCACAGATAAATGAATCAAATTAAAGATAGAAAGGACAATAGATACACATGTAAACAATCATCTGAAATTAAAATAGATTAGTACTTACTTTCTATTGTGTTGTAAATAAGAGTTTGTGTATCACAGAGAAATGAATCAAATTAAAGATATAAAGGGCAATAGATAAACATGTAAACAATCGTCCGAAATTAAAATAGATTAATACTTACTTTCTATTGTGTTGTAAATAAGAGTTTGTGTATCAAAGATGAATGAATCAAATTAAAGATAGAAAGGACAATAGATAAACATGTAAACAACCATCTGAAATTAAAATAGATTAGTACTTACATTCTATTGTGTTGTAAATAAGAGTTTGTGTATCACAGATGAATGAATCAAATTAAAGATATAAAGGACAATAGATACACATGTAAACAATCATCTGAAATTAAAATAGATTAGTACTTACGATCTTTTGTGTTGTAAATAAGAGTTTGTGTATCACAGATGAATGAATCAAATTAAAGATAGAAAGGACAATAGATAAACATGTAAACAATCATCTGAAATTAAAATAGATTAGTACTTACGATCTTTTGTGTTGTAAATAAGAGTTTGTGTATCACAGATGAATGAATCAAATTAAAGATAGAAAGGACAATAGATACACATGTAAACAATCATCTGAAATTAAAATAGATTAGTACTTACCAACTTTTGTGTTGTAAATAAGAGTTTGTGTATCACAGATGAATGAATCAAATTAAAGATAGAAAGGACAATAGATAAACATGTAAACAATCATCTGAAATTAAAATAGATTAGTACTTACTGTCTATTGTGTTGTAAATAAGAGTTTGTGTATCACAGATGAATGAATGAAATTAAAGATAGAAAGGACAATAG
>NW_003556898.1:0-1333 GCF_000090795.2 Amphimedon queenslandica
AATAGTGGCACTCACTTTTAGATGCCATTCTTGCAAATACCAGCCCCACCCTAACCATAGATATTAGAGTTACGCCCTAACTACTATACTATGCAAGATAAGACCACACCCATCTGTCCAAATTCATAAAATCAAAATGAGTTCCAGTCGTGGTGCCAGTAGAAAATCTGCTGGTTCAGTCTACTAGACTCAAGCCAAATCCAAACTTCTTCACTTCTCCTAGTCAAAGTGATGGGGTAGGTAAGGAGGGGACTGTACCAGAATCCTTATTGAAACAAGCTCGTAAAACCGGTTCACTGAACCAGTCAAACAGGTAGGAGGCTGTGTGACACTTGTAACATGTTTTTTATTTTACCAAATATGATCTAAATGATTTTTTGATTTTCATTTTTATGACCTGTTAATGAACAAGTGGATGTATGAAAGTTAGTGGGTGAATGTCTATAATAGAGGATATGCGTGCTAAGTATATTCATTGCAAAATAAATGTATTCATTGCATACCGTAATAACTTTCAAGAAAAAAAATTAGTTCGTTGGACGTCAACTTTCCATTGGCAGCAATGGAGAAAAGATAGAAAAAGGCTTGGTACCAGAAAACCGCTCCGTATTTCTTGATAGCAATCTTTCAGGTGACTACTAGACCCCATTAGATCCTCAGGATGCTTTCTGAGCTTCCGAAAAAGGCCTCAAGAAGGTAGCAAGGCAAGAAAATGTGTTTTCCCCCATTGAACTCTTAATAAACTTGACGTCCAACATGGCGGCCAATTTACTGTGTGGGTTGGATATACGGTACTTAAAAGCTATGAATATACTTAGCACGCATATCCTCTATTACTGGGGCATTACTGAGTGTTATTCCTCCTAAACTGTGGAGACTCAATATTGATCCTCCTGATGGTAGTACTGCTTCATTTGATGTTGATGAGAGATGGTGGGACCAGGTTGAACTGACTAGACTAGATCTATCATCTAATGAAATCAAAGAAATGTCACTGAAGATATTAAAAACTTTAATTCATTGTCAGCGCTTGAGGTGAGATTTTTAATATAAGATTTTTAATATCATTATAATACATGTTTAGTGTACATGTATGTATGAATTAAATTGTAATAGCATGGTATACTGCATGGTTTGAGACAACTCCCTTGAATGTTGTACATTTGTTTATAGTTTAGTTTGTTGTTTATTTTGTGATCAAACTGGATAAACTTAGTCTATCTAAAATATTTGCAAGGTAAATATTGTATCCACTCTCTACCATATGTATGTTAAGATATTGGGATTGGCAGGGATAGTCGCAGACTGTAGTTGACAATAAATATGATGTAAA
>NW_003556899.1:0-1333 GCF_000090795.2 Amphimedon queenslandica
ATCCGCATTTCAGCCTGATCCGCATTTGATCCGCGTGGATCCGCATTTCAGGCAGGCCCCACAACAACTACCTATACCTCGCGTAGGCGAGGCCAATAATAGTCAGTATCAAAATCCAAAGCTCTGTAACTGGTTATACAGGTAATATCGTGTACTGGAGGATGAAGGCCCCAAAACACAATAGGAATCGTAATGTCATCATCATTACTAGTTGGGGTATAAAAGTTTTCTTGACACACACCATTATACACACGTGGTATCACGTGGACTGCGTGGGCAAGGACTTTGGGCGTATCTTGATAAAGATAAATAATTAATAAAGAAAGAACACTGATGAGTGACCAGGACCAAAAAAGGTAAATTTATGAATTTTCTCTTTTAATACCAGCATATCTTTCCTGATGCATGTATACATGCACTTTAACCGTTTAAATGATGGAAATGAAGTAGGTTCTGGCTACGCAAGCTTATGTTGTGTAGAAAGTTTGTGCGTATTTTGATCAAAATTAGATTTTTTACAAATTTTTAAAGTTGCTCAAAAATGGCGTCAAAGTCTCTGCGGGGTCATGGGTCAAATTTTGCCAAAAAATGAAATTGAGGAAAATTTATGTTATTATAATTTTCTGATACATAATGTACGGGTACATGTTTTTATGTTGTGTTGAGAGTTTGAGCTGATTCTGATCAAAATTGGATCTTTATAAATTTTTACGACTTGCGTGTTTGATTTTACTCATTTTCAGAATTTTATGACAATTACATTGTAAGTAATGTGATTTTATTATTTATTTATTTATTATTCTTTGTAGGTTGAGTAGGTAGACTTAGTCTCGCCCCGCCCCTTTGCTACCTGTGGAGGAAGGAAGACCATGTCTTACAGCTACTCTGTAAGTGATAGTAATAGTAAATATTGGAGGTAATATTTCTGGAAGAAATGGTAGTAACTTTAAAAATTGAAGCCGGAATCAGCTTAAACTTTCTACATAGCACAAGTACATCAATCTGTATCAGAAAATGTAATAAAAAGTTAGGGTGATTTTGGAGCCTTATTTGGATAAAATAATTAGCCTTCTTTTTAATTGCAAAAATATTTGTCAGAATTGCCTGAAACTTTCTACACAACATAAGTACATCAATGTATCAGAAAATGAAATGGAAATTTGGATTAATTTTGGGATCTTGTTTTTGCAGAAAAGCATAGTTTTGGGTATTTTTCAAAAGTTGGCCATTTTAAATAATGCTCATAACTCTAAAAATATTTTTTGGAATCACCTCAAACTTTCTACATGGCATAAGGACACCAATATTGTGTCAGAAAATGTAATAAAATTTT
>NW_003556900.1:0-1332 GCF_000090795.2 Amphimedon queenslandica
ACTAAATTAGGAATACCAGTAAACATTAGTCCAGTGTATTGTAGATAGTATAATGTGTTATCATGACAATGTCAGTAATGGGACCCTCATCTAGTAGTGTAGTAGTTTGTATCTCTTCCACTGGGTATTTATGTAATATTGTCACTAGGTGTTCCTCCTCCTACTACCCTAGTCCTAGTCCTACTTACGTGTCCAGTCATTGATACTCAATGACAGGGGCGTAGCTGAGGTAGGGCCTGAGGGGGCCTGGGCCCTACCATCAAAGTGGCCTTATAATTATATTCATTGAAATTATAACCCAAAAGATTATATTCATTGTTCTTACAATAACAAAAGGGGGTGGCTGATAACCACAGCTCTTTTTAAAGCTATGTACAATGATAATTTCACTCTGATTTTGCTCAGCTTGCAGGAAAATGCCTCCATTTTGTTACGTAAAAGGGGTGTGGCCAAAATCGCGGCGCACTTCGCGCGCCATTTTGTCTTCTTGCCCTACCGTCACCCAAGGTCCAGCTACGCCCCTGCTCAATGATTCAATGTATACTAATACACCAGACACACTCTTTGTAGAGGGAGGGACACTCTCTTTCCTTATAAGGATATACATGTACATGTACTGTATTGCAGGATTTATTGGTGAGGGAGTAAATTTGTCAAGTTGTTAAATTACAAAAATACTCCAAATTGAAACTCACAAATTATTATCAATTATTAGCTACCACATATTACGAGTTAGTGAAGTTGTTGAAATTCAATTTTAATTTAGACAATTTCTCCAAAATTTCTCAGCGTCAATAAATACTCTCATATGTTATACAAGTACATGTAAATGAATGGCTCAGTTGTATGTGTATTTTTCCATTAAAAGTTGTTTTTATATGTACATGTATTGTTTGTGTTGTTTATGGTCGGTTATTGTCACTGGTTACATATTCTGTGAATTTTGTGTTTGAATGAGATTATGTGATAATGAGACATAGGAGTGATTAATATTACTATTATAATAACTGTTAATAATACACTCATTCACTTGTTAATACTGTAGGATTATCAGTTGTATGATGCTGCTCTAAGTGGAAATATTGAAGGAATGAAGGATGCCCTCTCTAATGGGGCAGACATTAATTGGAAGATACCCCCAGTAAGTGTATGATGTAGTGACTAGTGTATTAGTATGACTTGTATAATGTAAAAGTACCAGCAGTTTAGTTATAAATCAGTTTATTATATTAATTGTTGGCACTTGTATGATTTCAATTTAATTTCAATTTTTTTCTGTACTTATAATATGAGAGTTTTTTTGGTATGATAACTTGAGCTACCAACTTCACA
>NW_003556901.1:0-1332 GCF_000090795.2 Amphimedon queenslandica
TATGCAGTACTATCACACACCATGCTTTTTAGTTTCTATTACATAGATTATGACTAGCTTCTCTACATTTTAATGAAAACTCCAACAATGTACAGGCACAAACCAAAGATGGCAAAGGGAGATATTCAATAAGCTTTTCAGAGCAAATATGGCCAACATGTTGTTAGGAAAATTAAAACCGAATCAACATATGGTAAGAAATATAATTAAACACTATTTTTACATCACTATTATTAGGTTATGTAGATAATCTGAAGCAAGAGGTCATGCGTGTACTTAATGGTATTCCCCAAGATTTTACCCTGTTTGATGACAATTCACCTCCGCTGCTTTGCAGTTCATATTAGCATCCTGATAAGCATGAAGCAATAGATGCACACAAAAGCAGATTTTGTGAAACTTAAATTATCATTATAATAAATAATAGTCTATAGTTCAGGATTACTAAATCCTGTATATGTGGTAGATGGAAATCTTCGAATTTCTGCAACTGCACAAGATGGCAGGACAACTCTGACATCTTTCCCAAGCCAGCCCCAACACCACCATACCAGTTGCCGATAGCTTGTGTATCTGTACTTCCTTATAAAAATCAAATTAATACAATATGGTTACGTGCTCAAAAACCTTACTCATTGTTAGAAGCATTAAGCCCACCATATTGCTGTCGATACTGATAATAGGCCACTTAAAGTACCCAAACATTAAGGCAAACTGTGGCAAAACCTGGATGCTGGGTTATGCAACTCACAGGAGTAGAAAGCTCAGACATTTTCTCAATAATTATATTTATTTCCTGGCAACAAATACATTCTGCAGCTGTTGATATTACCTCACAGTTTGAACAAAGGCACCATCAGCTATTTACCAACCTCCTGTCACTATTAGAGTTTTCATCATCTGAAGATAAATCTTTAGAAGAACTTGGTTCAAATTGATAAGGTAATGTTTTCTGAATTGATTTCATCATCATCAGAGTCAGGACAAATTGAAGAATTACCATTACTAGCCACAGCAAGAGTAGATAATTGGTTAGGGAGAGTGTCTAACTGCCCTATAGTAGCTGAAACATCACCCGATAGTCTTTTTTTGCCTATCTCTGGGCATTTCCGCTTACTTAGATCAGTAGTGCAGTTTCAGAATTCCATTGCTATGCATGGGCGTGTAATTAATAACCTTATTAACCTGTAAAATGGCGGCCGAGTTTGTGCTACATGAGAAAGAAAAAGCAGACGACTATTCTGTCACTGATGTATTTCAATACTTATCTAACAACTTAAAGGGATTCATAATCAAAAAGTGTTTCTTCAATGATCAGGAATGCCTAATACT
>NW_003556902.1:0-1332 GCF_000090795.2 Amphimedon queenslandica
CTCCCTGTTTAACTGTGTACTTTGAAACTGAGATAAAAACAGTTAGGAGTCACCACAACATAAAACATGTTTAAAAGTAACTGCAAATAATAACTAAATCTGAACGGCTTCTAAAAAACTGAGAAAAGAGGAAACAAATATTCAAAAGTCAGTACATTATGAAACATTAAAAAAAAACTCAAGTGATAAGGACTAAATCTCAAATGTCACTCTTGGTATAAACTATGCTATAAAAGTGAGATGAAGTGAAATGAAAAGTGAGATCTGAATAATTAACACATCAGAATCAACGTCAAATATATGGAATTGTGTCATCAGTCACTTCTGGTTTTATAAACTATACTTGAAACTGAAAAAAGAAGAAACAAGGCTGAATAATGATCGTTACAAAATACATTTTAAAACTGAACTGATATAATAAGAGGTCACTGTTATCAGAGTCTGATATACCATACCATGAAAATGACAAAAGAAAAACAAATAGTGAAAAGTAGGTGTGCATGAAGCCAACCGCAAAAAAAAGAACTTAGTCAGATGAGTCACTTCTTGAAGTTTCAACTATACTATGAAACTAAGCAAGGACACAACAATTAGTGATGAGTACTAAATGAAACATCATTAAGAACCTATATGTCAAATAATAGTAACTCAATCTGATCATGACTTGTATTTCAAAACATGTAATGAAAGGAAAAAATGAAAAAACATGTCGTAAAATCTTCCAGAAACAAAAAAATCATTCAAGAATTCCACCTACAATAATGAGAACTCAGTTTAATCTGTCATGCCTTGTATTTTACATTAAACTCAGAAGAGGAGAAAACTACTAAGAGACAAGTAACCAGGGGACTAAAGTGGCCAACCAAGAACAATATATGCATATATATTATTATATAGAAAATAAGAAAGTACTTTTGAACAAAAATATTGCTACTGGGTTTAGTCTCAACTTGAAAAGTCAGAATTCACATTTTCTGGTCTCAATTTTCATTTTGCAGTCCTGAGCTAGCTTAATAATTTTGAGGGCGGTGCTCTAACAGCTATGAATAATTATAATCGAACAATGGTGGACACTGGACAGAGTGCTGAGACAGCGAGCAGTAATGAGCTCGGAAGTGAGTCTGTAATATACCAAAGCCACAACAGAAAGGTTGGACATAGTCACTTCTTATGAAACCACAGACTTTTTGTCTTGAATTGCTCAGTCTAGTAATACCGAAAACTTGAGCCTCCTACAGATACGTAAAGGTGGTCAGTGCCGGGTCACAGCCTGTGGGGTGGGTCATCATATTGCTCTCATTACATAATAATACAGATTTCTATTGGTCTGAG
>NW_003556903.1:0-1332 GCF_000090795.2 Amphimedon queenslandica
TAACATAATCCAATCACGTGTTGCTGATGCTACCTATGGGACAGGTGTTAATGCTTTATTCAACCCAGAAATACATGATGAAGATTATGCGTTTGAGGATGAAGAGGATCATGAAGCATACTGTTCATGTATATTTAAGGTATTTGTACTCAAAGGAGAAGCAATAAAGGATGAAGAATATAAAGCTACATTTATACCTGGTTGTCAAGAAGATATAAAAGCTCATATCCCTATATACTGTACAGCAGATGATGGAGTTCAGTATGTCATAGATAAAGAAGGTAAACGTACAGTACGTGAGATTGGCCAGCTAATACTTGATATTCCTAATCCTCATAATCTACCAAGAAAAGAGAGAGGATATGATGTATTCATGGATTTCAGTGGTACAGAGATACAAGCAAGAGCTCAGTATAGTATCACTGGAGAAGAAGTGAAAACAGTTTGTGACTTTCTATCAAAACAAGACTAATAGGTAATTAACAATAATAATTGTAGTAACAAAAATTCTACATAAATTTAATACTATAGAATTGCTGCATGCAATCATGTTATGTTTTACTTTGATAGCAACACTAATTTACTTAAGCCACCAACCAGATAATATTAGAATGTGTACCTGGATCTAGTATAGAGTCAGGGAATACAAATTTAAAGTGGCAGGAAATTGAATAATAATTGTGGTTGAGGAAGGATGACTTATAAATGATTATGATAACCAAAAGGATAGTAGAGGACATAGCTAACTTCTATTTAGTTGCTGTATATACCTGGTCAAGCAACTTGTTAAATGACAATATCTGTAGACTCAACCAGTAATGTAAAAATCCAAAACTTAAACTTGTCATGTCAGTGCAGGTACCAGCAACATGACGTTTTCAAGATTTGAATATCTTTCTATTCTTAGCAATATGTAGCTTACAAGATCAAAGTAACCACAAAAACCATTCAAGTTCCCTAGTGTATGCCTTTTTGGGAACTGATTTTGTTAAACCAAACCACATACTCTATGATAACATACTGTAACTGTAAACAATATCATGACAATATATTATAAACAACACAATGACAAATATTGTGTACACAGGTATATATGTTATGAAATAAATGTCATAGATTAAAACAATCATAATAAAAAGGCACAATGAGAATGATAAGCTAGCAGGAAAGGAAGTGTGTATTATGCATTTACATAATACATGTAGCTATAGTAACTGTAAAATTCCTTAATTGACAACTTTGTTTGACATAAACACTGTCTTTTTTCATAACTTATACAAATCACATCATAATACTATTATAAAACAATAATAATGACATTATGATGTAATG
>NW_003556904.1:0-1332 GCF_000090795.2 Amphimedon queenslandica
TTTTGGAGAAACTTTAAAAATTTGTAAAGAATTTAATTTTTATTGGAACCAGCCAAAACTTTCTAAACAACATAAGTACATGCATATGCATCAGATAAACTTATAAAAATGGAGAATTCTCTCCTTGAAATTTTTTACAAAATTTGGTCGATGATCGTATAATATAGGGAATTTTGTCAAATTTTAGAGCAACTTTTAAAATTGTGTAAAAAAATTAATTTTGATGAAAATAGCTAAAGCAACGTAAGAACATGTATATGTATCAAAAAAATAAAGAATTTTCTTTTTGCAACTTTTAACGAAATATCATGGACTGTGCTCAAAATAATTTTTAGAGCACCATACTGTAAAAATTTTAATATACCAAATCCTGTGGTTTTATGCCAGTGGTTTTATGTTTGCTATTTGCTATGCATATAGTTCTTTTATGAAAAAATTGTATGCCCTCAATACATGTATTGTATATAAATAGACACAATAGAGTCCATTGTTGTTTACTTGTACACTTATGTACCTTTAGGTTTGAGAACACCATTGCTGGTCAGTTCTTTGGGCATTGTCATGAGGACAGGTTTCATCTTATGGTGGACTTTGAACCCAACACTCCTCCTAGACCATATGGGTAAGAGAAGAAAATACACAAACTATTTGATTATTAAAAAATTTTCTTGTAGTATATTATACCTAGGTCCTAGTGTAACCACTTATTCCTATCAGAATGCAGGATATAGGATTTATACTGTTGATGGTAATTACAATGAGTCCTCTAGACAAGTACTGGATCATGATACATACATACTAAACATTACTGATGCTAATCTTACTAATAAACCAAAATGGATCCATGAATACTCAGCTAAAGTAAGACAATGAGTATTGTAATGATATATTATCATGAGCATATAGGATGCATACAATATGACTAATCTCACACCTGATGGCTGGTTATCTTTGCTGAAGGAATTTTTAACTAATAACGATCTCTTTTTGAAATATTATCAGTAAGTGTGCCATTACATACCTTCTATCTGGCATATAATGTTTAATATTACTATTGCTGGAAATTTTTGTCATTATAAGTAGTACTATTATGTGACAATTGCCATTGCTATTTGGCCAAATTTTAATGCACTATAGCGCCTGCTCATTTTAAAAATTCAGTTTTAAAAAATGTAAAGGGTGATCAAGCCTAAGTTAGCAATGCATTGCATAGATCATTATGATGGCACTGGATTTAGTACAGTATCGTAATTGTTTATTATAGGCACTTATGTAACCTTTAAATGTACTGCATATTCTTTTTATTCCTTATACAAATCTAATACTAGTGCT
>NW_003556905.1:0-1332 GCF_000090795.2 Amphimedon queenslandica
CTATTAATTTTAGAGTAATGATTTAATTGTATTAAAATTAATGGTATTAGTTCTGCATCATAAGTGTAGTAGTCTCATACGTTACTGTTCTTTGGTCTTTCACTTTTAGTAGCCATTTTGCAACTAAGATAGCTACACATAACATGTGCTTCATGAATTTGCACATGATAATCTAGTGATATCAATCTAATCTGTTTACCCTTCAGTGAACATTGTTGTACCAAATGTATTGCATAGAAATGAATATTGGTTATAAATTTTAGTAAAGCAATTTGTGCTATTTTTAGTATTGGTTTTAGTTATGGTATTTTAATACTTTTAGTATTAGTTTTAGTTATGATATACCAAATTTCATGACCCAGTACCAAAATACTTTTAGTATTAGTAATGGTATACCAATACAACACTACATTATGGCTACATTATCAGATTTCAGGAGATTTGATACATAGATCTAACTACTTGGTGTGATGTGTCACAGTTAATTCAGGGCAGGTGCTTCAAAGCAAACAGTCACTACTGATTGTTTTTTTAATTGTAAATTTGTTTTACTGAACTTGGTGGTTTGCAATAATATTAAGCTTACTATCCAAAAGTTATGAAAAGTTTATACTATTATGTAATAGGCACCAAAACTATGATAACATGCATGCACATAAATACTACCAGCACTAGTCTCACCCCGCCCCTTCGCTACCTCCGCAGGTAGCGAAGGGGCGGGGCGAAACTATACCAGCACGTACTCTCACATAATGTTATTTAAGTATATGTATATATGTAAGTTAACCGACTTTACATGTATTACGGATGAGTGTAGCAGCTGTGTACTGATTCGTTCTCTCAAGTGCACTAGCTAATGATTCCCAAGTACGATTATTAGCTGAAGTCAACCACAAGCTCAAACACTCCAGTAAACACTGAGAAGGATCATTTGACCATTTAGCTCTAATGTTTGCCAGATCAGGATAAGGTAGGTTTAATTCTACTCCAAGATCAAACCAGTTAGCATTAATGAAGTGACTTTGCTTCAAAGCATCTCTTACTAACTTATATGACTGATATCTATAGCACATAGAAAAATTTGTTAATCATTACTAGACCATACAAAGTAGTCTCGATCTATCACTTCACTATCTGGTATACCAGATAACATGGACTTACCTAAATGAAACACTCTTCTACTAGCCATTGATCTATCCAGTGATCTATCCAGTATCCAGCTAACCTATACTTTATTGCGTGGGTGTTACCTGCTATTAACACCCACGCACATAAATACGACAAAAATAATGGGCGGGCCAAATAGGCGCGCAGCCGCGCACGTGGCCACGT
>NW_003556906.1:0-1332 GCF_000090795.2 Amphimedon queenslandica
TTCAAAGCTTTAGGATCGTCAGAAGTTGAGATTATGTTCTCTGACAATGATGATGATGATGATGGGGATTTGATTGACACACAGCTAAGCAAGGAGATAGAAAGAGTTCAAAGATTATAATATTATAAAAATAAGACCATTATTAAATAGACCACCAGCAATCCAGCATGCATGAATCACCAAACTTCACTCTACCATTATTCATTAGACAATTTATTCATTAGTGGGTCAAAACAAATCTAAAAATGATTCGCTGGCTGTCCTTACTTCTCTTAGTCTCTGTTGGATTTTGTCATCAATACTTGAGTCCTTTTGACTTTCTCAAGTACGAGAAAGCTGTTGTGAACACAGGTAGGCAGATACAAGGAGAGGAACACATGTACTGTAGCATAGTAGATCAGATCATAGTAGTGAGTATTTTCCATTTGCAGCTAGACTTGCTGTATTTAAAGTAGCTGTGTTACACCATAGATGCTCTATTATATAATATATTTCTAGATCCTAGTGTGGTTATCACTGTCACTTGCAATCAGTTGAATAAGTCAGGGGATTGGGTTACAGTTGCTTGGGATGGTGTATCTCATCCATCAGATACTGACTGGATTGGTGTGTATGCTCCACCAAATGGAGAGGAGTCCATCGACCCATCTAAAATTGCACCAGTCAAATATCAAGTATGGGTTTCGAAATCTTTCACTTTGTCCTTTGTCCCTCCCCTTTCTCTCCTAGTATTGTAAGGAATCTTCCACTCATATGTCTTCTGGTAAAGGTTCTTTTAAGATTCGTCTGGTCAATGTGAGGACTCCTTATGTGTTTGCATTACTAACAGGAGGTGAGTACAACCAAGCACGTTGAGTATCAGTGATGATGATGGTAATATTATTGCTTTAATTTTTACCATTGAAATGTAAAAAAAGGCATGAAAGTAATTTCCTTTCAATTTTAAAATTATATATTATATTAATTTGTTTATTACATTCTCTTGTCCTTCTTTTCTAGGTTTTAATGCTCCTACTCTTGTTGCTACATCTAAGCAGGTCACATTCTCCAGTCCCAATGAGCCACTGCAGCCTCATCTAGCACTAACCAATGACCCAACTACCCTATTGTATGTCTGCCATTACACTATCACCTTAATTCCTTATTCCTTCAGATTGACATGGAACACTAGAGATTCTCAGGAGCCAAAGGTCAAGTTTTGGCAAAATACGACAACTAATATAAGGACTGAGGTAGCTACTTCTAATAAATACACTAGCAAGGACATGTGTGGGCCTCCAGCTACTACTGTAGGATATATTGACCCAGGAATGCTTCATACTGCTAAACTGT
>NW_003556907.1:0-1332 GCF_000090795.2 Amphimedon queenslandica
AATTTGCCGCTTTTTTGCGCATGCTGCAGCTGCTATATCTGCTAATACTTGTCATGTGATCAAGAAGAGGGAGTGTTCAATCAGCTCAGCTAGGGATATATAATAGACTAACGTAACCGGGATTGGAAACTGATGACGTCACTTGTACAGACTGTGATTATTAATGCATGAAATTGCATGAATTTGCATCAAAATGGTGAAAATCACGAAGAATTGTTATGTTTGATGAGCCGTATTAATAATATACTGTGATGTAGCTGGTTCTAAGTAGCTTAATCGCATAAAGAAAATACCAGAGATCACGATGGTACCTTTCTCTTCGTGTCTCTATGCTTAGTTCGCTCGGGAGAGGTACAACAGATCGGCCGCTTTTTGGCGTTATTTTGGTGGATTTCTGCTCTCAGTAATATGGCAGGCAGAACTAACCAGTCTATTCTCATGTAGCATGGCCTTGTGCATAGTTTTAATCATAAAATGAAACTGGGGTAGCTAAAGCTTGTTTGCAGGAGGGAGAATAAGACATTTTCTCTTGTCACGGGGAGCGCACTTGTTTTAAACACCTGTTTTTACACAGCTAACACATTTTATTTTTGTATCAAAGAAAAATATAAACATGTGCGTATATTATAAGAGCCCAAGTACAGGTGAAATAGCTTGCGGGACTTCACTAGAGACCATTCTTTCCAGCCATGTCAGGCATTTTCGTCGGCCTCTCACTGTCACAGAGACTGTACCTGAATAGTTAAATTGATTTGAATGGGATCACGTGATCTGTTTCCAATCCCGGTTACGTAGTCTATAATATCTATGCTATAGCACATGCCCTCGCCACAACCAGTAAAGTGTAACACAACAAAAGTGAAACAGTAATGGTTTTTTCAAGAAAAAATTGGAAAGAATGTTGCTGACTTTCTGTTTAGCTACCTTGCTGCTGCAGCAATTAAAGGTGTGGCTGGAATGAAAGGTGTGGCTCAGCTCAATCAAAAATATGCGCCACCCAGTTTTGTAAAATGGTGCCATGTGGCCTTACTGTGGACAGAAAGCTTTAGTTTTTCTAGGCATGCACACAGTTTTACACAGATTTGTTAGGCTCTACTTGTTTCATGCAATTCCTATATCCAGTTTCTTCAGTTTCGAGGCAGTAGCCACCTTCTCAGAGAGGAGCCGCTATGTTACAAAATGGCTGGTAAGTCACACTTAAGCTGTCATATCTCACAAACGAAGGAAATTCAAGCAATTCCACACATACTTTTTGTTCTTCATGTTTTCCTTTACCTGTTGTTGCCTTCAAAGGTACCATAGCTTCAACTATGCAAAAGTTACTCGTTAACT
>NW_003556908.1:0-1332 GCF_000090795.2 Amphimedon queenslandica
TGTACATATACATGTACTGAATATTATTTTTATAAAATTCATTATTATTCTTATTACACTTACAGAGCTGCCCATATTAGCTAGAGATGAGTGTGCTCTTTCTAATCTGGTCCCTTTCTCCATCATGAACCAACGGACAATATGCGAACAGAACTCGACCGCTATACCGACCGTCATCACAAGGTTGACCAGCGAGACTGCATTGGCATTGATACCGGCATAAACCATGACTCCGCCCATATGAACAATTATCATAAAAACGACCGAAATAATTATGAATGCACCCCATACATCAAAACCAAGCATAAAGACCGTGACTAGGAACACAGCAACTGTAGAAAAGAAAAAGGATAGGATAAAAGCAAAATAAAACATACATGAAAACACATTTGTGTCCCCTACATCTCTCCCTCCTTCCCTGTCCCTCTCTCTTCTCTCTCACTAACGTAGTGATAGTCCGATGTTAATACCCATGTCCCAGTATATGTGCAAGTATTGTTCGTAGTACACATAAAAGACGCTGTAAGCAAACACTTCATGATCTAACTCTCGCGTCAGGTTAACCGAGAGCTCACGTGCTTGTTTCAAAGCAGCAATAAAATCAGAGGAATTACGTAGTATAGTGTGATAAGTCATTGCATATGAAGCTATATATATAAAAAGAAGAAAATTAAATTATTATTTTGTTGTATATACATGTATATATACAGTACCTCCAATCTTCATTGTATCGTAATCGACTACAACTGCCGAGTTGTAAGCAGCGTGTCCAGCAGCAGCACAATTTGTGTCAGGATTAGCTGTCAAGAAGTGTAAGAGATTGTCCAGGAAAGCTGAAGAATTGGGCCTATTGCTTCCAGAATCAGGCGGCAAACAATGGACACAAGTCGAATTAGCAGCTGGAGAAATAATAATAATAATAATAATAAACTTTAAAATATTTCTGCATTGCACATACACTTACAATGTAAGTGTATTTATTATTAATTTTAAATAATAGCAATAATAGATAGTAGTAGTAGTAGTAATAGTAGTCTTACTATCATTTGGATGGCTGCAAGGTTGGTCAGGTCTACCTGGCACATGGCCACAGCACGTACTGGTTGGATCAAGCCACTCAAAATAAGCATCCAGCCATATTGAAGGAGGCTCTGCTATCCTTGTACTAAAGAGAAAGAGAGAGGAAAAAACAAAGAGAAATGTAACTATTAATGTACATGATAATGTACATATACATATACACATGATGTGAAGTGAGTACAATAGAAATGATTAATAGAGACATCACTTACTGATTAGATATTCTCGAGGCTATTGTGATGATTGTACCAT
>NW_003556909.1:0-1332 GCF_000090795.2 Amphimedon queenslandica
GCAACTCCACAAGATCCTGTGTTTGATTCTCTATAAGTGACTTGTACTCCATGTCAGCAGCATCCTTCCATTTCTCTGACAGCTCACTCTTCAATGCTTCCTGAATAGTGAGGTTCTTTTTTGATTACACTTACGTGTACTCTGTCTGCATATTCATCACGCCCATACCTGACTGGCACTGTTCTTTGTCTGGTAGGATATCGATGGTGCTGAATCTCATCTCTCTCTACAAGTCGTTCCTATGCCTGTTCTCCTACTTCTTCATCTTGCATAATTGTTGTCTCCTTTTCTTCAACCTGATCATTTTCTTCAACTGTACTCATATTGTTATCAAAATCACATTCATTTAATATAATGTCTCGACTCACAATAAACTTCCTCGTGCATTTATCAATCAATCTGTATCCTTTGGTTTGCTCACTGTACCCGATGAAACACAGTTTCATAGCCTTGTTACTCAGTTTTCCATTTCTTTTAGCTTCATGAATGTATGCATACACCATACAACCAAATACTCTGATATGACTAAGATTGGGTTTCTTCTCGTACCACTTCTCAAAAGGAGTTACCTTCTCTTCGATTGATCTTGTTGGTACACAATTTCTGAGATATACTGCAGTAGATCCTGCCTCCGCCCAGTAACACTGAGGTAAAGATGCTTGTGCCATCGTTGCACGTGCCGATTTCATTAGAGCACGATTAATTCCCTCAGCAACTCCATTTTGGGCAGGGATAATAAGGGGCTGACAACTCATGGCGAATCCCTTTTGCCCGTATGTTTGAAACTCTTCAGACAGATACTCTCCACCATTGTCAGATCTAAGACAGCCTATAGAGGAGTTGCACTCATTAGCGACACACAATTCAAACTCTTAAAACTTTTCAAATACTTCTGACTTGTTTCTCAGAAAATATAATTTACAATAACTAGTGTAGTCATCAATGAAGTTAAGGGAATACTTGCGTTCCCCAATTCACGAAGTTGGCATAGGCCCACACACATCACTATGCACTTGTTCTATTCTTCTACAGGATGCAATTTCTTGCACTGACTTAAATGGTTTTCTTGACATCTTTACCTCTACACACCTCTCACAAAATGACATACCTGAGAATTTAGTTATATCCATACCCTTCACAAGCTCACGACTAATCATCTCTCTCATCCGCTGCTCATTTAAGTGTCCAAGCCACAAATTCATCTTGCTTCCAACGCTTGACTCAACAGACGAAGCAGCAACATGTTCTTGAGTAACAGTCTTACAATTGAAATGATACAGCTTGTTTCTGATTTGTGCTATCCCTACAAGTCAACCATTCTTGTTATGAATC
>NW_003556910.1:0-1331 GCF_000090795.2 Amphimedon queenslandica
CTCAGTCCACTGCCTTTCTATTTGATCCAAATATGACGTTTCACATCGAAATACACAGAGCAGTAAGCCATTGTACTTATATTTTACCTCCACATAATACCCTCATTGCTTGTTCTCTCTATTAAGAATTTGCTGCACAGGAAAGTGAAGAGAGAGAACTCCTTGCAGTCTCTATCAATGGCTGGATCACTTCTAGGTAAGGATTAGTTACATGTATTATTATTATTATTATTATTATTATTATTATTATTATTATTATTATTTTATCTTTCTAAAAGAATTGATAGTTGAGTTTATAGTTAGTCACCTCTCCCAGAATTTTCACAGTGACCTTTACTGGTGAGTTCACTATACACTCTACAATAGTCCAATAAATTGCCATTGTCTTTGGCCAAAATTTTGAGTAGCTTTAAAAATTTGTAAAAAATCCAAACTTGATCGGAATCAGCTCAAATTTAAAACATAGCATAAGAACATGTATATGTATCAAAAGAGTTATAAAAATGAATAATTCTCTCGTTTTCATTTTTGGCAAAATCTGACCAAAATCCCTGTACTATAGTACAGGGACTTTGGCCCAATTTTAGAGTAACTTTAAAAATTCATTAAAAAACCAAACTTAATCGGAATGAGCTCAAATTTGAAATATACCATAAAAACATGTATATGTATCAGAAAAAAATTATAGAAATGGAGAATTCTCTCTTTTCATTTTTGACAAAATTTGGCCAAAGTCCCTGTAGGCCTGTACTATATAGTACAGGGATTTTGGCCCGATTTTTGAGCATTTTAAAAAATTTGATTATTCTCCTAACCATTTTGAATAAAAACCCCATGCATTGCCCATGTTTACTGTACATGATTAAAAATCACTTCCTAATGTAATTTAATTTTTAGTAAATGCCTGGGGATTGTACACAGGCTCCTTTGTTATCAAAAAAGGCACAAAGTCCGTCTGAGTTACAGCTGGAAGGAGTTGTGGAATGGTAAGGACAGCTGTCATGATTACTACCATATGTCATAGACATACTAGTATTCCTGCATGGCATATCATATTCTCTCTATTTCTCTATTCCCCTTGGAATGCTTTAGTTTTGATTGTAGCAGGAGAACAGTTTATTATATAATAAGCTTATAAAAATGTATAATTTAACATGATACAGGCATCCATGTACACATAGCCCACATATTTACATGTATCGTTACATGTATAGGGTCATAGATACGCTAGTGTCTGGTTACAGTCCGTCATTGATCTAATAATGATATCACCTCTCTCTCCCTCTCTCTCTTTCTCCCTCTTTCTTTCTCTCTCTCTCTCCCTCTCTCTC
>NW_003556911.1:0-1331 GCF_000090795.2 Amphimedon queenslandica
TCACTACTTGACATCATTAAAGACTCTGTACAACAAGAGGGAAAGGTTTTTGAGTATATTTTAGAAATACTCAAAGACGAAGATACCATACTAGCTAACAAACTGTATGTAGATATGATTAATAAATATGAGCAATATAAATAACTGTTGCTGAACACATGCACACACATTATTATTTGATTGTTTGTTTGTATCTTGATATTTCTGACAGCACAAAATATATTTTATTGTGTGATTTAAAAAGAAAATGCATTTCTTTATTAAAACTCATCTTTCAAATCAGGCTTTGCATCATGATTGCAGCAGGTCTTTGTGAGGGACAGGCCCACTAATTGCATACCATGCCAGCTTACTGGAAGTGGATGTACTAGTATAGAGGTACATATGTATGGTAATGTCACTCATATTATATTGTAAATTTTAGCTGGTCACTGCACTGTATCAGCGCATTAATGTGATTCACTATAGGTTAAACCAAGTAGAGTAATAGATCTAGTTTAAGATAAGACATGAAGTAATAACAGCATATGGCTGTTAGTATTATGACAGACAAATAATCAGCGAGGCTGTGCTACCCGTATATTGCTACTACCTGGGCTAAGCTTACTGTATAGCTTATAAGAACTGGGTACCATCCACTGGAAATTTGTTTCAATGTTGAATAGTATTTCAGTTTTGTCTACTTTATGCAATGTTCTCCTACACATGAACATGTCATGTTCTTATAATTTTTTGATCAAAGTGGCAACATAAAAACAATAAATAAAATATTGTTATATACAGAGGACAATGATAACAGTTTTATATAAACTCATCAATTATAACAGTTATAGTGAGCAATTTTTATGAAAATGACATCCTAATAATCCAGCAACTACTCCTATAATATACAACAAATAAAAACTGAAAATTGTTTATTTAAAAAATAAAAACTCACCAGCAATTGCCAGAACAATAATCAATATTATGCAAATAAGGATTGCCCACAACTATTAAAAGACAAAAAAATAATTTCCTTTTTATAAAATAATGTACACAGCTTAATTCAATTGCACTAAAACCAAGTTGAAATTCACCTTATAATTTTTGTTCCTATATTTTTGCCTCAATTGGGAACCTTGTTTTTGAAATAATTCAGCATCCTCATTCAAATTCTCTAAAATAAAGTAACAAATCATTCACTGTACACAGTATATGGAATAATTTCCACTCAAATAAAAGGAATTAAGGAAAGTGTGCATTAAAATTCAACAGTAGATACTTATTAGGCATGCATACAATATCCAATATTTACTATACATCTGTTTAAAGACAGGTTGCTGTATGTAAGC
>NW_003556912.1:0-1331 GCF_000090795.2 Amphimedon queenslandica
TAACACAGTTTAGTAAAGTATATGGTATCATAATAAAATTACACATTCACATGCGATGTGACTTACTCTCTGAAAGATTGTGAATAACATAGTTTCGTAAAGTATCACAATGGTATCATAGAAGAAAAGAATAAAATTACACATTCACATGTGATGTGACTTACTCTCTGAAAGATTGTGAATAACACAGTTTAGTAAAGTATCACAATGGTATCATAGAAGAAAAGAATAAAATTACACATTCACATGTGATGTGACTTACTCTCTGAAAGATTGAGAATGACACAGTTTAGTAAAGTATCACAATGGTATCATAGAAGAAAAGAGCAAAATTACACATTCACATGTGACGTGACTTACCTCCTGAAAGATTGTGAATAACACAGTTTAAGTAAAGTATCACAATGGTATCATAGAAGAAAAGAATAAAATGACACATTTACATGTGACATGACTTACTCTCTGAAAGATTGTGAATAACACAGTTTAGTAAAGTATATGGTATCATATAAAAATAAAATAAAATTACACAATGACATGTGATGTGACTTACCCACTAAAATTAATGATTAATTTTGAATTAAAGTATTACAATGGTATCATAGACAAAAGAGTAAAACTACACATTCACATGTGATGTGACTTACTTCCTAAAAGATTGTGAATAACACAGTTTAGTAAAGTATCACAATGGTATCATAGAAGAAAAGAAAAAAATTACACATTCACATGTGACGTGACTTACATCCTAAAAGATTGTGAATAACACAGTTTAGTAAAGAATCACAATGGCATCATAGAAGAAAAGAATAAAATGACACATTCACATGTGATAAGACTTACATTTTCTGCCATATCTATTAAGAATCCTTTGGACCTGTGATATAAGAGAAGTTATGAGTTTAATTACCCAGATGATCAAGATTTGTCATATAAATGATGCAGAAAAGGTATTGGCTAGTATTAGCCCCTTATCATTAATTTGCAAGGTTGTACCTATGTGCATTACTCATATTTGTCCTCATTGCTGCTATTGCATTAAAATAACTGAACTGACGGTCAAACTACTTCTGGCTATCATGCTGAATTTGAATTTGATTCAACTCTAGCATAAACTTAAAGCATACTGTACATTCGAAAGCTCAAATACCCACACTTTTGATTTAAAATTGAGCACTCTAATCAAATTTATAGTTTTCTTTCCTACCTACATAAATACCACGCAATAACTTTGAGACATAATTAAAATGCTTGCATCTATATCAACATGAAAGGAGAACAATGAATTTAATTTGAATGGCTTAAGGCTTCTAACAACCAAGCAACATGTT
>NW_003556913.1:0-1331 GCF_000090795.2 Amphimedon queenslandica
TGACTGTTATGTCTGCATGCCACTTCATTTTTTGTCTCTGCTGAGTTTTTACTTAATGCTTTGTTTATATTGGCATGCATAGGATAACATATTGAAGTAACCATTTTTTACTGCATATCCCAATGCATTTGGCATGCAAGGCAGTGCATGCTATTGTATGTCTATAATGCCATAATGCAACTCAGGTTTATGTGCTGACTGCAAGATATTTTGGTGAAACAATCATATGCCGAATACACTATAAATAAATTGATTAAACCAGACTAAGTTCAAGAACTAATTATTATCTAGGGTGAAAAGTATGCACAACTAAATTTAAGACACTACATGTATATACATATTTGGAGATGACAAGAACGTTAACAAATTGCCTATAAATACTGTTACGATGAATAGTTGTAAAAATTAAAATTGAAATAAAGGAGTAATGAAGTAATACATTTCAGCCAAGTAAAAATAAGTACTGAAATCAGCTTGTCACTTAGTAGATACATGCAGAGCTATCATACTCCAAAATTTTGTGGTATAGTGTACATAAGCTAGGCCATGCATGGTGGATATATATCAACATAATCTTTAACAGGCAAAAAATCAATCAAGCTTGATAAATGGATTATATGAAAATAAATTGATCTACTGTGTCGCAATTTCATTCATCAATTGCAAGTATATAGGCATGGTAGCATGATGCATACATTTTGGAAGCTTGTATATATACTTGTCCATAATCTCCTTGTTAATTGCGCTGATTGCCTGTATGCAGCATAGCCTCAGTTATATAGCTTAATTACTTTTGAAATAATGTTTACAAAAAATATAAAGTACACATTATCATGATCAATAATAGCTAGTTATGATTTAGTTATCAAATTGTTCACATTCTTCACGTTAATTATGACATGTTTTAACTAAACATTATACAAAAAAAGATAAGTAAGCTGATTATTGTAGGTAACCTTATTTTGATTTGTCCTCTTCATCCTCTTCATCCTCTTCTTTTTTGAATCACCAGTAATCTGTTCAATAATAAAATTTACAATCTCAAAAGATATCATATCATGTATACTTTGAGCATTCTTGCATGTAGATAACAAAGAACCTGGTTCTCCTTTTTCTCCTCTTCACAGCCTGTAATAGGGCATTGAGTCTCTTTAATTATTATTTCTCCCCTTCCTTCTTTATTCTATAATAAGTAATGTGGTTTTAAAACCCAGTGCATCCAACAATTAAAAGGTCTTACGTGGATTGCCCGAAAATGGAAGTAACATAGCTTCACTCCATGACTATGAGTTTTCCTAGCTTTAACCTTGCAGTCACTGTATTGGCACTTT
>NW_003556914.1:0-1331 GCF_000090795.2 Amphimedon queenslandica
TCATGACAAGTTCCAGTGCATTCTCAAAGATGAAGCAACATCTAAAAATGTACCTCTTTCTTGGCTTTTCCTTCGTAGCCTGTTTTATCGTTTTCCAAAAACCTTTGTCTCAAAAGGTGATTTAATGGAAATGGCAAAAGAATGTGGAATGGATGAAAACTCAACAAAGAAGTTCTGCAAATTCTTCACATCATTTGGAAGCATAATTGATCTTAGTCTCATCAATCCTAATTACCAGCATGTCATTGTTAAGCCTGTTACCTTCTTACAGTCACTCGACAGTTTCTTCCATCAACAAGATGGTACATTTCAGGATTATCCATCAATGGATTATGGAATTGTTCCAGAAAAAGCTTGCCGAAAAATTTTTAAAGATGACTGGCCCATTTTCATGGATGCTCTTGAGTGTCTTAATTTAGCAACACCTGTCACAACTCGTTACCTAAAAATGCCCAATGATGTTCAACTTGATCGTAGAGGCAATTACTACTACATTCCTCTGTGCTGCACTGGTCCTGTATTTGATGAGCCAGATCAATTCTCGGTGCATCTACTGACTAGCATCAGTACACCTCATTTCTTCAAGCAGGTGTCTTTTGCCAAGCAGCTGCTGGACACTTTACCTGAGCCTGTACTGGTTCCTTGCAAGAACGTGAACCAGACAATCATCAAAAATTTATCTACAGACACGATGATCACCATCTCATCTCACGTACCAGCTATTAAGCTGAAAGTTGACGAGCCAAATGAAGAAGTTAGTGCCTATATCATTCAGGCCACCAAAAAAATAGCCGAGGAAAGTCATATACCTGTGAAGTACAAATTTGTTCAATTTTGTGTTCAAAATCACATTACCAAAGTTGAGTCTCTACCTTCTGCTTTGTATCATCGTCTTCCAAAGATCACGTGTAAGAAATGCCAGGACGATCCCAGATTTGACAAGTTGTTAAAAGCCTGGACAGAAGCATTACATGCGGTATGTGCAATTGTAATTATCACAATCACCTAAGTTTTTTGTCAACATTATAGAATGAAATACCGGATAAATTTAAAGCAACTGGAGGTAAGTATGAATGATCTGTTATACAGAATTCTTTTTATTTAATAACTATTTTATAGAGGTGAAAATTGATGAGCTGTCTAAAATTGCAAAAAGAATAAAAAATATATCACCAGCTACTGATAATGTATCTGGTATAGCACAAGTTTTTGGGGTAGAAACCTTAGCAGAAGAAGATCCCATTGGGGACATACTCATGAAATGGAATGTTGAAAAGAAAAATGCTGGGGATTTTGAGTCAAGACGCACCTTGGCACAATTGATATACCCA
>NW_003556915.1:0-1331 GCF_000090795.2 Amphimedon queenslandica
ATTTGGAGTAACATACACATTGACATACTTGTTCAGCCACAATTAGCTTTCCGTCAAATGCTACAGGAGATTGTAAAGTTTGAGTACTACGCACTGACTAGAAATAAAAAAATAAACCATATCTTCTGCATAGCAATAATAGTACCAGTATTATCTTATTCTTTTTACTAACTGAAATACCGGAATTTTTAAACCCACTTGATACAGCTATCCTCAACTATAAATAAATTATTATTAATACGGTTTTATTAATTAATGACTGACTATTGCCTGTGCATGTTCCAAGGTTCTACATGAGACGTGAAGTACGAATGGTTCAAATTTATAATAAGTATAACAAGAGATTGGTATATCTCTGTCTTTCAATACGCTTAGCTAAAAAGATTAAAATCAATTCATTTTGTTTAAATGTTTACCTACCACATTGTCAATGCTGACGGTCTCATGAGATGTTAATAACCACAACGTACCCTCCTTACCTGTCTGTATATTCTAAATAATTATTATTAAAAATAATCAAATTAATAAATAAAATATAAACCTCAGAAAATACAATAATCCTTCCAGAGCAGGAGCTGGTAGTGTAGTAGTCCTCTTGACTGTTAATGTATTTCACTAATTCAATAATTGGAGCATCAATACTTCCCTTTCTACTGGCATCTTCCTTGTCTTCCAAAACTCTTTTCTTTTCTGAATCAAAATTATTGAATGTAGGCGTGGCCATTGGTACACACGTGGCAGCACGTGGTTAATTATTATGCGTGGGATTAATGTATGGGTGTGACTTATTATTAATGAGCCACGCCCATTTGTGAGAATTCCTTTTGCAGAAATGAAAGTTTATTTGCAACAAAAACTGTACATTATTGAACAAAAATATTACATCATTTATTGATAAAGACCATTAGGTCCTAGCTGGTCATTTGGCTTCACTCCTTTTCTGCATGTGGATACTATCCATTCATGTTCATTAAGGTCTACCAAAACAATCAAAAATAATAATAAATTAATAATCACAGGAGTTGCTAAGTGTTTTATTGCACCTGCATGTCTAAGGAATTCTTCAGTTCCGTATTTGTGTATGACATGATTCTCAGGATTATACATTCCATCTCCAGTATCAAACCAACCTAGTGGTATTGTTCTAGCTATTGAATCATCATCTCTTTTCTGTGTACACCCTGTTAAAGAAAAAGGAGTCAAAATATTATTGTTTCTATTTCTCTTTTGTGTTTACCTGCAGGTTTTAGTCCGTTGCATATCTCTGTGTAGAATCTTCTGTCTTTCTCTTGGCAGTAGCTCCCAAGCTATTCATCATGCTTTAAACCATC
>NW_003556916.1:0-1331 GCF_000090795.2 Amphimedon queenslandica
AGGATAACTTCCTAGCAATTTAATGTCAATTAAAATCAGAATGGTACATTCTATTCATATTTTTTGCATTACCAGCTTATCATGATTTCTGGAACAAAAAATGCCTTTTAACAGATGCTGACCACAACTTTTTCAAAAGTTTGCACCAATTTCTGACATAACTCTGCAAATGAGTGCAATACTTTTCATCTGTCTTTTCCACTGCATGCTAATCCCGTGCTGTAGCTCAATTTTGTTTCAGTTGATCAATGATCCTACAAAATGTATCTTTAAAAAGCATAAAGAACTAAAATGTAGTGAATTGGAGAGCTTAACATGTGCTCTTGAAGCTTTCTTTCATATTGTTAATACACATTTTAACTTCTTGCAATTCATAGTGCAGTTGAAGAAGAATTAGATATTTCTCTTCCCATGTCACAAATAAACTCAATTAATGTGATATAAATTTGGAAATATTTACGAGGTAAATTGGGTGAAACTTGTACTTAAAATGGTATTGGATTCTTCCTCAATTCCTCTCACAATCTATTATGTTACCTATAAAAACACATAGTGCAAACAAAATAATACATTATACACACCACTAGTACAAGGAGATAAAAGTTTTTCTACCTCTACTTCGCCATCAAAAGCCCTCTTCATTGCTTTATACTACTTGTGTATTATATAGTATACTAGTAGGTCGTATGTACAAAATATAGGACCTGAGTTTTGTTTTCGAGGATGAGATAGAGCCCTAGGGCCATGGGCCTGAGGGCTATATCACATCGAAGGACGCAAATCAAAGGTCCTATAATCTGTAAATAAGACTGTTCTTGTATAACAAGAAAAATGAAGCTATTGCATCACATTAATGTTCTTTTGCAGCATTGCCATACTCTTCTTAGAAAAAGATAGCTATTTTGTGTAAGTCAAACAATATATTGAAAGTTTTATGGATTTATTATTAAATACATATAGCATAATAATGACGTCATTTGTTTGACGTGGTAGGTTATACATTTTATATATCAGCCTGCCATAATAAATGCTGTCGTTATCTTGCAATATAGCACACAGTCCTTCATTACCTGTCCATGAGATAGAACAATATTTTTTGTTCTCATAGGTGCAAATTTCAGTTAACATACTATCATAGTGTGTGTACATAGAAATATTATGCCTGGCACTCTGTTTGAAGGCCATAGGCTCATAAATATTGTATTGTGAAACTAAGACGGCTGCTTCCCATATCTTCTATTAAGTAATATATATTGCATGGGTGGCAGGGCTCAATGGCAGATAGTAGACCCGAGGCCGAGGTTAATGGTGTTACTGGTTGGATGCCTGCC
>NW_003556917.1:0-1330 GCF_000090795.2 Amphimedon queenslandica
AGTATCTGCTCCATGGAGCTAACATCAACTGTTGCTTATGAAGCTCAATGAAACAAGACGGCAACAAAGAATCAAGAGAAACAACCTCTGGAACAAAAACCACATCAACATGTACACATAGATGACATGTACAATCATGTGATAGTCATGTGACATACCATTACCTTTAATAGGTCTGTCTGCTAGGAATATAACTACTTCACTCCTTCCTCTTAATTCTTGAGGTACCACTACTGACAGTATATCATTAGTCCCTTCAATTCCTTTATGAACCTCAAACTGAACTGACTGAGCATATATTGAACCAGCTGCAATAAATAATGATAGTAACGATTCATCATAAATGACTAGGAGAGAATTCTTCATTTTTATTATTTTTTGGTACGTATACATATTCTCATGTTGTGCAACAAGTTTGAGCTGATTCCAATAAAAGGTAGATCTTTTACAAATTTTAAAGTTACTCAAAAATCAGGCTGAAGTCCCTATACTATAGCACAGGGTCATTGGCCAAAAATGAAAAGGTGAGACTTCTCCACTTTTATAATTTTTCCTGATGCATATACACGTTCTTATGTTGCGTAGAAAGTTTGAGCTAATTCTGATCAAACTTGGATTTTTTACGAATTTTTTAAGTTGCTCCAAAATCGGGCAAAAGTCCCTGTACTATAGTACAGGGTCACGAGCTAATTTTTGCCAAAAATGAAAAACTGATAATTTTCTATTTTTATAATTTTTCCTGATACATATACATGTTCTCATGTTGTGTACAAAGTTTAAGTTGATTCCGATAAAATTTAAATTTTTTATGAATTTTTAAAGTTGCTTCATCCTATAGTACCCATCACTGTTATACTGTGTGTGTGTTATACTTCATTACAATTAAGTTACCTGATCTATAGCTGAGGTCTCCACTCACTCCATTAGCTGTTCTACGTAGTATCCATCTTCTTCTTAAATCATATAATGCTCTGTAAAACTTGTGATCAGTTTGACTGGATAATCTCTTCAGTGGCTCAGCTCCTTTTCTTAATATCTTGGAAGCTACATCAAGTGCCTACACAAAAACTCATGATAATATTAAATGTACATGTACATACACAATGAATACACATTCATTAACAATCAATCTAATGGGGACAAAGCTCACTAATAGAACTCCTATTGATCTGTGTACCTAATTATATTAAACACAATACAGGTAAAGGAATACTGTATAAGATGAAATGTTGACGGGGATTTTATATTGGCGGATTGACGGATTTATATAAAAACGCCAAAATAAAATCTGCAAAGCATAATTCCATTCATGTGTGTGACCACACCCACA
>NW_003556918.1:0-1330 GCF_000090795.2 Amphimedon queenslandica
TAACCATGGATTTTGATGCTATCATTTTTGACTGTCTGTCTGAGCTTGTTGGGGGTTCCCTCACATCTTGGCCACGCTGTAATGCTGCCTTGCCCATCAAGTTAGGTGGTGTTGGTCTCCGTTTAGGATCTCAGCATTCATCTGCCATCTTCCTTGCTTCAGTCACTGCTTGTTGCCTTCTTATATTTTCCTTATCTGATTAAAAGGTGCTTCCATCTTATGTATCTGCTGCTCTTGTAGCCTTTGCTTTTTCTGCTGAACTCTCTGACCTGAAGTCTATCTCTGAGCTTGACCTGCCAATATCTCAATAGTCTCTGTCACTTCTCAAAGATAAGGTCAATCATAATGCTCTTCTTTCATTGACTCAGGACATTTGTTCTAAGGCCCTTCTCCTGTCTAGCAGTATTCCTCATGCTGGAGATTTGATAGGGGTTCTTCCTGCCCCAAAACTAGGCCATCGTCTTTTAGACTGAATTTTCAGCTTTGTCTAAAATAATGGTTGGGGGTTTAGCTTTCTAGTGACACCATGGATTGTCCCTTTTGCTCTCATCCTGCTGATGCTTTTGGTGATCATGCTTTGGCATGTGGAGGCAGCACTGAGAGAGTTCCTAGGCATAATGCTTTATGGGATGCTATTTTTTCTGCAGCCCAAGTTGCTGCCCTCTCCCCTCGCAGGGAGATCCTAAACCTTGTGCCTGATTCTCTCAGCCGTCCTGCTGATGTCTTCCTTCCGTCCTGGCTCCACGGTCGCCTTGCTGCTTAGGACGTTACGGTTATGTCCCCTCTACAAGCTCAAGTTATTCAGCAAGCTGCTTCTGTTCAGCGGTCTGCTTTGTCTGTTGCTCCACAGAGAAAGCATTCTGTCCATCTTGCTAACTGCCAAAGAGTGGAGGTTTCCTTTAATCCCATGGCTGTGGAGTCTTTGGGTGGTTGGAGTCAGGATGCCCTCAGTACCATCTGGATGATTGGTCACCACCTAGGCACAAGGATTGGTCTTCCTCCCCAGGATGTTTCTCGCCATCTCATCCAGAGGCTTTGGCATTTTAATGCTCAGATGTGGCTGAATAGGACTCTACCTGTCCTGCCCTCTGTGGATGGGCTGATTTAACTTTTCTCTCATGTCTTTGTCTCTCGTCATTATTCTTTTTGTTCCTTCTCTCCTTTCCTTTTTTGTGATTATGGGTTTCTGCCCATTTCCCACATCTCTCTTTCTCTCTTTCATAATAATAGAAATAATAATAATAATAATAATAACAATAATACTAATAACAATCATTATGATAATGATAATGATGAAGATAATAATAATAATGATAATAATAATAATAAT
>NW_003556919.1:0-1330 GCF_000090795.2 Amphimedon queenslandica
CTGTGCATATGTGTTTGCATCTTGTGTCTCATATCCTAGAGAACCAGGCTGATGGTCAGCACAGGTTTTGGTACCAGCATCACTGTACAGGCCAAACTTGAGGCCTAGGCTGTGAACATAATCAATCAATCCTTTCATATCAGGAAATGTAACTGGATTGGACCTTATACTACCATCTGAAGCACGACTGCTGGCAGCCCAGCAGTTATCAATGTTAACATATTGGTAGCCATGTTTGTCCAGGCCTTTGTCTATCATAGCTTTTGCAGTTGCTTTAATAAGATCTTGGCTTACATTGCAGTGGAAGTGATTCCAGGAGTTCCATCCCATCTGTGGAGTTAGGCCAAGACCATTGTCAAGAGCTAGAGATTGGTTAAGGAACAGGAGGAGAAGGCAAAAAGACATGAACACAGCCATATCTGCAGCAAGGGTGGGGCTAATTAATTAACTATTTTTATTAAAATTAGGCCACTCCAATAAGATTCATAGTTTCCCATTACAGAGGCGGGCCTGATGCGGGCGGGCGGGTTTGTTCATTTTCATTAAATTTATTCATTATCAGCTGTATAAATTGCTTGTATAATCAATGAAAAACCGCAATAATGAATAGCGATGCGGCCCCATGCGGGCGGGTAATGGGAAACAAGGAATCAAATTGGAGTGGCCTTAATTAACAAATTTTTGAAAAAATGGCGGAAGCTGAAGAAACTAGAGACGAGGAAACTCAGGAAGAAAGTGTTAGTATATTCGAAGGATCCTTTTACACAGTGGAGCAGAGATTAGAAACATTTAAAGGATCATATTGGCCGTATGAAACAGGGAAATGCACTCCATTGAAGGTGGACTGTGACATTATAAGCTATGTACATTTATTTGTCTTATGTTGTTGTAGATGGCAGAAGCTGGTTTCTACTTTTGTGGTACATCCTCTACTCCAGACTGGGTCCGATGCATTGTGTGCCATCATGAAATGGATGGATGGGAAGAAACAGACGATCCATGGTATCTTAGTTTATGTTTTTGACCACACCCCTTTGATTATAACAACATGCCACGCCCATATGTAGGGAGGAGCATTGTGCACACAGTCCTAACTGTTATTATTTAAAGAAGGCAAAGGATCCTTATAAGATAACTGTAGGAGACGTGATAGAAATGGAGAAGGAGGCAATTAAATGTTATGTGGTATGCTTACTGTGCACTGTACCTTCTTCATTGCATTATGTCTAATCTTAATGATTATGATTTTCTTCCAATAAATGGCTTCAAAATCACCCCAAATTTTTATTACATTTTCTGATGCATATTAATGTCCTTATGTTATGTAGAA
>NW_003556920.1:0-1330 GCF_000090795.2 Amphimedon queenslandica
TACATGAGAATACAATCCATGGATAAATGTGTTGGCTTTGGCGAAAGAAGACTTGTGATCTTTGTACTTCAAGTGTTTTCTCTTTAATAAATGAAGCATTGATTGAATTGGCACTATTAACACAGTATTCATCTAATGATAGTAAAATAATTCAATGATACAGTGAGTGTGTGTCTTACCTGTTACTGGATATAGTAATATCAACTGATTTGTGATTGGACTTTTATTTAAGTCAACATTTGTATCGTCATAGTTAAACTCTTGACTATTTGCTGTTATGCCACTGATATAGTAGACTCTAACAGCACTATTTCCTCGAAGTGGTTGTGATACAGCTAACAGGTCTCCACTCATTACTGGTATAGGAGGATTGAGGGGATATTCAAACACTCCACTAGTACTGACATTAGAGGTAGAATAATAAATAGCTCTCTCACTACCAGTCACTAGACTACCATTAGGTCTAAAGACCTGGACACTGGGATAGAGATTACGACTATTAGTAGCTTCCCTTATATCAATACCCAATATAAGACTGGTTATATTAGTGGATGAACAATTGAACTGATACTCTTGAAGGACTCTCAGTCTATTACTACCCACAAAGGTTTGAGATACAGTCATTCCTATTCTCTGTGCTCTGTATGTCACTAGTGGTAGCTCCATAAACCTCTCTGTACATTGCTCAGTACCTATTAGGATAATATATAAAATAGTGACATTATTTTAAGTACGTTTTGGTAGGAAAACAAAAAAAAGCAGAACTGCCTTACACAGCATCTCTATGGTGAAATAGTATTCATAGCATTGATCACATGAGTTATATAAACAAAGTAGAATTATGAACTTTTATTGAAAGTTCTTGTTTCTTTTTCATGAATACAGAGCATAATTATTGTCTTTGCTATACGGTTAATTTAACTACGTCTCAGGCACACCATATACTGAAATTTTTTAGTAGCCAATTTTTTTACAAATTGTTCCATTGATTTGAAATTTTACATCTTCATGGCCACATGGTGCAGTTTGCAAGCTATGCAACTCAAAAATATTCCAGTATATGATATTGATAGTATACATTCAGAATTAAAAAAAAAACAATAAATTAAAAGATAAAAAATTTATAATTACTCATTTTTGATAGTTGTTGCATTGGTTTTCTTTATCTGTAACAATTGAACACTATCATACATATGAGTATCATCTATTGCTCTAGCATATGCTGGGTTAGGCTCCAATGTAGTGCCACTAGCAAAAGCCAGACTGCCCTGCAGTGTAGTAGTAGTACTGCATAAAAAGTACTGTATAAAAGGATTTTTCATAAGACTAT
>NW_003556921.1:0-1330 GCF_000090795.2 Amphimedon queenslandica
CTGTCTCTGTCTTCCCTCCGTGTTCCTTTATTATTGACAACAGTGTGTTCTGTACATCACGTGCCATATTACGGGCATCACTAAGAGAAGAAAGGAGGAGAAAAAGAATTGTAAGAGAGAGAGAGAGGAATAAAGAAAGACATTAATTTTTACATGTACATAAAGAGAATTGCAAGAGATAACATGCACCCTATGTGTGTAATAGAATTTTAATATAATCGTTATAAAAGTGGCATCAATATTTAATTAATAGAGTAGTAAGCGGGAATTAGAGAAGATGAAAGAGTTCTTACCCACACACATAAAAGAAACCTTGACCCTCAATAAGTTCCCAAACTTCTTTCCCTTTCTCCTTCAACTTGTGCTGCACATAAACTTTCTCTTCCTATAAAAACAACACAGAAACTTATCATAAAATAACTACTACCATAATAGCACAGATAATAGTAATAATATCATGTGCTAGTCACAAGATACTGTACATGTCAAAGGACACCTTTATAATGAGGACATTTGTCCTAAACCCCTACTTGACACAAAACCAACAAAATTGACTTTAAAAAAATCCAATGAAGACATTATAGTGGGGTTACAATGGGGTACATTAAGGGGTACATTATTATAATTATCCTGTCGTATGAATTTACTTGTTCTCGTGAGAAGGCCACATAGAGTCCCGAGAGTATACCCTTACTCTCATACTCCTCCAGCTCCTCCTGATACAAGTAATCATGAGCACGATTACGACAACCAAAGAAAAGTAAAGTAGCTCCAAGTTTCTTATCTGAAAGAAAGATTAAAATTAATATTAATTGATGATCCTTGTATCAAATTAGTAAATCTATGTAATGTACATGTACATGTAGGTATTCTTCCTCAATTCAGATATGCAATCATTAGTCAGTTATATAGTATTTATAGATAAGGTTTCTGTTGGGTTTCTGGCAAGTTTTAATTTCATCCCATCAAGTTGTTTTAGTAATAATCTAAAATTACTATGAGGCAAAGTTATTGGTTATTATAATACATAACATAAACTCCAGTATTAACGGGATTCACACTATATACAAAATACAATTACATGTAGTACCATATAGTGGGTTTATTTCGAGGATAACAAATTTCGCGAATTTCGTGGATTTTTGAAGATTCGCAAAATTAAATTCCTTGAAAATTAATTTAATACGGCACAAGATGGCAGAAAAGTGGCAATTCACGAAAATTAATTCCGTGAACATCTGGATAAAGGCTATTCACAAAAATTATTATCCTCGAAATAAATCCATTATACGGTATACTGTAGTTTTGAAATTCATGTACTCCAAAATTT
>NW_003556922.1:0-1330 GCF_000090795.2 Amphimedon queenslandica
CTTAATCTTTGCCCACTATCCAATAGTTCCACTAATCCTATTGGATCCATACCAGGGTATGGTATTTTCCCAGCACTAAAGACTTCCCAACATAAAACACCATAAGACCACTGTGTGTGTGAGAATTGAACCATACTAGATCTAATAATATTTAAAACTGACCACATCTGATTTTTCAGAGAATGTTCCATAGTGAAGACTTTCAAGTGCCATCCATTTGACTGGGAGTTTAACAGATTTTGACTCTTTAAATTGATTAAAGTAATTTTTTGTGTAAATTTCTTCCGATAGGCCAAAATCAGCAACTTTGATGACACCATTATCAGCAATCCTATGATCATAATTTAGTCACAACTATGCTAAAGTTGGATCAATTACTAGTAGGTAATGCATTTCTATTGGTTGTTATACTTACAAGCAATTTCGAGCAGCAAGATCACAATGAATAAACTTTTGCAAAGCTAAGTAATTCATTCCATTAGCAACTTGAAGACACACAGAGAGCAACTGTTTCCTAACATTTAGTACTGTGCTTTCTTCACTGATTGCTCCCACTATAAGATGAGATTTCTCTTTCTGCAAATAAGACAATAGACTTCCTTAGGGTCCGCAACGTGAAAAATGAAGTTCAGCAAAACAAAAACTTACTTATATCAATGTGTTGTACTTTTTATCCTGATTATAAATCTGCAAGAATTTTTAAAAATAAATCATCTGTTAAGTAGAAAATTCCAATAGTTTGAAAAAGTTGGGCACAGTTTCATGAGGGTTAATTTAAAACTCCGCCCTTCTCTACCCAAAAGGTGTGAGTACTCTGGCCAGTTGCTTAGGACACTTTGAGAGGGTCTATACTTTGTTGTAAGTCACTATAGATAAGTGCCAAGTGGATAGCTTTGTATTTACTACGGTGTTAATTTTAGTGGGTGTTTGTGGCAGCATGGCTTGGTGTCTTGTCATGATTGTATCTCCATGTAGCTATAGCAAGGATGATTCCTCATATTGTTTTTAGATAGAGGGGTGTTTGAATATTACAGGGATATACTTATAAAAAAATGGGAACTGTCTAGCCATCTAAGTGAAGCAGTGATAATTTGGGTGTCATAGACACTTCCGATATGGCTTGTTTTTGCTGGCTTTATGGCTTGATATGTAATGATAGCAACTTTGTTTTTTAGGAACTGTAAGCTCTAGTTATGGCTGCAGCTCCTAAAAAGGCAAAACCACACAAAAAGTCACAAGGTATGTAATAATTTACAAATTTAATTTAATTAATTATTGTGTAGAATGCAAGCTAATGGGATCTGCAGCTCAGGAGACAGAGAGAAAGTCT
>NW_003556923.1:0-1330 GCF_000090795.2 Amphimedon queenslandica
ATCACAGCAATCTCAATGCTGATTATGTTGATGGTGTTAGTATCACTCGTGGGTCTCCTTGTCAACATGTCTGGACACTAATGGCTGCCAGTTTTGAAGAAAACAGCAACGGTTATGAGATTGGTCCTTGTGCTACTGGTTCTTTGCAACAAGTTCAATCATTTGTGGGTGATCATTATTTCTGTGAATCAGGGTTTGCTGGTGTACATCGACAACAGCAGTTGTACATATCTGATCCACTCTGGGATGGTCAAAGTTGTGGTACTCTTGAATCACCTTGTTGTAATGTTCCTGGTATCCCATGGTTTCACAGAGACTATGGTAACACTACCACTACTGACTATATTGAGTTGAGGGTGTGTGGAGATGAGGGAACTGCTAATGAAGATGCTCCTGTTAGCTATTATGAGATTTATGTTCAGTAGAACAGTTTTAGTGTTTGTGTGCTTATTGTTAGACCTTTTTTTAGATTATAGTCTCCCATAATTATTGGTTTATTAATTATTATGGACTAGTTTTTCTATTGCACACATTGGAACTTGTGATCCTATTTTTATTAGCTCAGATGTTTTTTCTTGTTAGATACTTACAAAATGGAAAGTAATATTTTTAATATAAGTAGTGTTCTGTTGCTTCTTGCTGATATCAAATAATGCTTTCTAATAGTAGTGACTACTTTCTGATAGTAATAGGTGTGGTTTCTTTCTAATGGCTAAAAATAAAATAATATTTATCATAATTTTAGCACATAATTTTGGTGAGAGCAATTTCTCCAAAAATGCAATAATTGATGTTATTTTTATTTCAATTTATAGCCATGCAGGAAAGCATAAATTATTATTCATTTTATACAATACATTTGACACACTTTTCAGGATAGGCTATTGTGTGATAATGAATATCCTTTGCTCAAGCATAAATTCTGTACCTGTTTTAATTTTTTTGTGTATCTCAAAGTAGGTTGTTTTGAATTGCCGGATTTTGGCATTAAAAACGCTTTAATTTTGTGGAGCTTAAATTTTGTGGATGGATAAAAGTCAATTTTTTGCAGAAATAACTTTTGCGGATTCCCAATGTTAGTGCCACACCTTTATTGGCAATGAATATTTAGCGGATCTTTAATTTCGCGGTTGCATGCTAATCTGTGAAAACAACGAAAGTTTTGCTCCTCGAAAATAAAGCGCTATACCTTCTATAAACACTCAGTTTATTTAAAAGACTAGGAATACCTCAAGTTGTTTATTGGTTACTAATGATGTTATTTTACCAACTTATAACAATACTTCTAAAAATTAGCTTTCTAAATTTTTGCGCTGCAAAACAACCTACA
>NW_003556924.1:0-1330 GCF_000090795.2 Amphimedon queenslandica
GATCCTCCACCAAAGTCCATCAAACTCTTGATAAAATACTCTTACTAGGTATTATGTTATGTATTTATTTTAGCAAGTAGTCATTTTCTCTACATTAGATCATTAATGACCCACACCCATAGGCTGTGGTAGCTAGCTGGTAGATTATTTTCACTGTATGTTTTTGTACATTCTATCACTGAAAATGATAATATAAAATATAAAATAACACTGCATGGAGTATACACATCTCCGTCTTGGCATCTTAACTTTTTTGAATCGTCGGTGTTAGTAAATGTGATCCTAGAGCTGTTGCTAAAATGTATATACCACATCAGAAGAAGCTGCAAGTGCATGGGTGTCCTCAGTACTGTCCATGGACTATGTGGAATGACATTTCTGCTTCATAAGACTCCATTAGGGAAGGAGACTTAAATATTATTGCATGACGGGCCTTAGTCGACTCGATTCAAAATATTACAGTCTGAAGATACTGGACAAAGGAAGGAATTTAAACTTGAGGCTGAGACAGACAGTGCCCCAAGTTATGCATGTATAGCTAGATGTGTCCTTGTTGCATCAGTTAAACCCCTGTTAGGCTCCATTTAAAACTAATACAGTCTGAGGATACCTGACAAGGGAGGATACTCGAGGACGAGCCCTTGAGTTATCCCCTACATGTGTGACATTTAAATGAAAAGGCAGTACAATAAATGCACATGTAACTCACACTGACACTAGAATGAATATGAATCAATAATTGTCCAAAGTATAATCGTACATTCCTCCTAGTACAATCAACAGTATGTAGCAGTAGAAAAGTTCGTTGAAATTAACAGGCGAACATTATGCATCTTCTTCCTCATATTGCTATAATGTAATATGCAATACTATGATTTATATTACATTTTTACTTTGCTCTAATAATATTTTTTCGTGTTTACTGTATTCTGACACAATTTCCTAAACTTCTTGATGAATCTCATTCAATACCAAGTTGTGAAGTGTGTATACGTATAATACATAAATCTGTATGATATACCACATGACAAACATTTGAAAACAGATACTCACCATTTTCAGTGCTGTTGTTTTTCTTGAACAGCAGCTATGCTAGGGAACATTTATCATGCAGCTTCACATGACTTTCATGTGATTTACATGACTTTATGTATCCACTGCAATCTTTGCCGACCTACAATACTGGAGATAGTTATAAAGCCTTACATAACATACATGTATATCAACATATAAATCCAAAGCAAGAGAAAGATCCAAGCAAGAGCAATTTGATTTTTCCAATTAAGCAGCTAGCAATAATTACCTACATGTATATCAAGTAACATACCGT
>NW_003556925.1:0-1330 GCF_000090795.2 Amphimedon queenslandica
GGTGGTAGTGCTCTATAGCAGATAGCAGACCAAATGCCTACCATTTAACTATTAACACCTGAAACAGGCCAATGTGTGTGCTGATGCTATACTGCACTACTAAACAGCTTACATATAATACTGTACATACATTTACATTAAATGTTATGTACATACTGTACATAATAATTATATGTACCAATTAGGCATAAGAGATGTAAGCCTAACTATGCCCTTACGTGTGGTGGCTTTTCATATAATAAAGGTGCAGTTACTGTGTCATTAGTTCATTACATTACTTTTATTAAATGCAATAGTATCGGAATGGCAAATTCCATTAGGGAAATTTTAGTACACCATAATGTAACATTATTGTGTGTAAAATTTAAAGATTGTATACTTGTATAGATTTTTTATTGCATGGGGTGTCACTTAATGTAGCTGGCATTAATAGCCATGACTATACATTTTGAATGACCCAAAAAATGAACAATAGACCTCAAAAATTGAGAATGATGACGCACATGACTATCATTATATTTAAACAAAGCATTTGCCTACATGCAATAGTTGGCTACCATTTTCAATGGCAAAATTTAATGGAGAAAGAATAGAGCCAGTTGGTGCTCATATACAGTTGTCATCCATTGAATTCATTTCTTACATGACCAAAACAATTACTTTATTTACTCCAGTGTCATAATTAGGTTTAGAAATTAATATACCCATCCTAAGGCTACTTACTGCGATGACTAATTGTACCATTACATACATATATTCTATAGCCACCCATATTGGATGGCGAGAGATGTTAGAAATGTATGTGCTGAAAGCTGATCACGAGCTGTATACCTTTCAAACTGTTGAAGTATTAAGGGAAGCTGTAAGAAGGAACAAATGAGATATATATTGACAAGGCTGCATCTGGCACAACACTGATTCTGCATGTTTCATTCACTAGAATTATATATCACTCTTAGTAGCTGGTACCAATTGCCTTCTCTCTTTTGCAACATTTAACAGCATAATTAATTTATAATAGGCTCGCCTTGGGCAATAAAATTCTCAAAACACATTCAGGCTCAACCATATTGCTGTCCAGTAGGTGTTACACATGCTTCATCAATATCATTATAATGTAGAAATTAGATATCAATTGCTATCAGTCTTGAAGACTGAGTGTTAGCACCCAATGTAGAAGGTTAAAGTCAGGATATAGTTAACACCCACACACTGATAACTCAACATACATTTATATGCCACTGTAATCAATGAATAAGCTATAAGTTCTACTTCACAGTGAGTCAACTGACTATAGTACTCCTCAACTAGACAAACAGTCGATACAAAC
>NW_003556926.1:0-1330 GCF_000090795.2 Amphimedon queenslandica
TCAATGATACAACCAACAAGTCTAGTCTATATTGGTATGTAACTGTACATGCACTACTGATTGTGGATATAATCTTACAAGTATTATTTGATTTCATGTATAAATGGATTATTCACAATTCTCTATGTAACTTGATTCTTTTACTTTGAGAACATCACCAGTATGAATTTCATTGGTTGTGAGAAGAAAAAAGGTAGGTTTGGGCCTCTTAACAATTTTTGCATCATGTAAATTGCTGATCTTTTGATGGAAATAGCACTTTGGAGTTGACCCACAGTTGGCCATTATTGTGTAGTAAGTGTAAATGAGACTTAAAGTTCCAGATTGTTGATGGATCTTGTACCAGCTGATGCAACAAGTACATCTAATCACATCTGTGTCTCAGAACAGTCATTGCTGTCATAAACTGATATTTCTTTTTGTGGTACATAGTGTTTCTTAGGCTGCTGCACTATTATAAATGATCTCAAACAGCACTCTCTCCTCTTGTGGCTATACTGTGTGCTGGAACTGCTTGGAATGTGTTATAGCAGGGTCTAATTTGGGTGAAGCCCTTACTTATGAGAATTTCTGTATTTATGTGTATGTTTTGTTGTGTTACTTAGAGGTGCAGCCAGAAGGCAGAGCCCCTCAGTGTTTTACATTCTTCTAGTTATAACCATAATACTAATACATATTGCCATTAGCTCAATGGAGTTTAAATGATTTAATTCAGTATTTGTTTCAACACTAATCTGAACTAAGTACAGCATACACTTCCTAGCCACTCAAGCAGTTAACATTTAGCATGGAGTATTGCACTCTACATGTGTATAGTACAATGCAAAAAAGGCTAAAGGCTGGTTCACAATATGATTCAATGCCTGCGAGGCGTTGAAATGCGTAGCATTAACGTTTGTCGCTAGTACGTATCGGTGTTCACAATTTTAATCTAGCGTACGTGCGTATGTAATTGCAATTGCATAATTAACAAAATTCTTTTTGTGTCTCTGTCCTAAAACAACCCTACTTTGATACTGATCAGAATATGGATGATGAATACAAATGTTTTTTAGTTTTGGTTGGTCTCTACCTCTGATCCAAATGCAGGAAAGTGAAGAGAAGTGATTGGATGAGGAACATATTTCAAGAGTGTCCACTGGCAAGGAGAATTCCATAAGCCACGTCCTTTCACGTATTTTCCTTGGCTCTAGTGTCTTAGTAACTTTTACATGAAACTTTCCATAGGCAAGGATAGCTTTGAACAGCATCTTTAATTTTTTTTCTTGATCAGCCTTTTTTGTCTTGATCAACCTTTTTTGTCTTGATCAGCCTTTTTTTGTCTTGATCA
>NW_003556927.1:0-1330 GCF_000090795.2 Amphimedon queenslandica
TCTAGCACTTCTGTGGTTACTTTGATCTTGTAATCATTTTGTTCCAAAATTAGAACAGAATTCTATTCTTAGACACAAGATCAAAGTGACCACAGAAGTTGCCAGCAACATGTTGCCTAGTGTATGGAGGCCTTTAGGCCTTCATACCCGAGGCAACGTGATGCTGGCGACTTAGGGAAATTCTTTAATTTCGAGGGAGTCAATTTACTTGTGTTTGCATATGGCCTCGCATTAAGTCATTGATTTTCACATGCTGCACATGCGCAGTGAGCATTTCCATGGTATTAATTTTTGTGGTTAAGAAGTTACCCACGAAATCTGTGAAATTAAATACTCCATGGAATTTTATACCGTACAATAATTTTGACTTTCCTAAAAGGTCTGCCATGGTTCTACAATGTTCTGCACAAGCTTACTTGACCACACCTCATAATTGCCCCCCCAAATTAAATCCTAGATCCGCCCCTGATAAAATAGTAGCAAGTGCACCCATTATGCTGGACTCATACACCCACAATTATCTGATGCTATAGAGATGCCCATCATAAACTAGAGATTGTCATGGTTTATGATATTTAAAAGAAACAGAATCGTACAGAGGGTTAGTTTTACAAGATTATAACATACCTGCCTCGGTACAAATTGGAGAAAGAGTGACTAAATATAGCGTAAAACACAAAAAAGAACAACATGACTGAAGCAACATCTTCGTTTGGTTAATGTTATGTTTTTGCTCAGATCAGCTACGCCCTACACAGCCAAGAATTTTTTTCTGTATCAGTTAAGATATCAGTTATGTATCAGATACCGTATATCTTTAAGATACACCAACTTTTGGCAATTACAGTATCATCACCGTAGCTACGGGATAGCTACATTCTGTAAATCTTCCTGTATCACTCCGTATACGGGAGTGATTCATGACTGAACTCATTATATATTCATTGTTATTACTATTAATTAATCACTATAATAATTTTAAATTTAATATTAAAAATCACAAAAAATAAAATAAGTTATCTATTGTTTTCTGTCTTGAATTGCTTCATTGATTAGCCTTTGTCTCATGAGTTATGACTAAAAAAAGTGAATACAATAATACAATACCAACATGAAGAAGTTATACCTTTATGTAGAGGTGACTGATGGACTATGTATACTTTCTGCTTCTTTATTGATTTCTATGTTAAAGAAAACAATAATTACCGGGTATTATAAAAATTAATATAAGTACAAACCTTATATTCTTCATTACACCATTATTGTAATACCTAGAAAATGATAAGTTATATAGAGTATTCCTCAGTTGCTAACCTTTCCTTTGCGCTCA
>NW_003556928.1:0-1330 GCF_000090795.2 Amphimedon queenslandica
ATTGTGATACCTTTTGATTTTACACAAACAATAAGTTTCTTTATTATTGTTGTCATTGTTATGATTTTACAGCATTTATGAGGGACAGCACTGATTGAATTGAATAGATATGGTGAAGGAATATCTACTATACTGATGAAAAGTGAAATGAATACTATAGTCTTGATGTGAATCCTTGTTCAAGAAGCTCTATCTTCCCAGCAATCCTGTAGCTATTCCTGCAGGTTCTTCCTGTTGTCAAGTTCATATTATCACTAGTATTATAAACATTAATTAATTGTTTTGTGTTTTTAAAATAAAATAATTCATTACACACTTGATATATGCAAGATTAATACCTTCTCTTAGCTGGAAACCTCCACTAAGCACTGCAATTTGATTCCAAGCATAGCTAGGTAAAAATATTTGCTGTTCCCAGTTCTGAGATCTGAGGATGCGCGACCACGCCCAAATTTTGGAGCACATGCTTCTTTAATTAACAAAATGGCGGCATGTTGTAGGTAAGCTGGTGCGATCCAACAGTCACAGTATCACTTCTTCCTTTCTTGGAGAATGATTCTAGGGGACAAGGACCTGCACATACCCTGTTAGAGTAGAATGGTGTAACAATTAGCCTTCTATCACCAGGTAAGATCGATATATCGACCGACAACTGGATTGACAGGACTTTCCTGATGATGAAGATGAAAAAAGGTGGCTGAACAAAACGGCCGGTTTGCAGATTTTTTATTTTTCTCCCAGAAAAGGTCTAGAGCCATGCTAGTGGTACTATTGGAGTCCTCTGGTCAAGATGAGGTCCTCTAAGAAGTCTGGTAAGCATAGGAGCTCGTTTTCCCGGTATAGCAAGGCTGCAAAAGTCGTGGCAGCCATTTTGTTTGGGGGTGAATCCTACTTAGTAACGCTACCGCGTTACTAATAGTACAGGGACTTTTGTCAAATTTTGCCAAAAATGACTAGGAGAGAATTCTTCATTTTTATAATTTTTTTCTGATACATATACATGTTCTGATGTTGTGCAGCAAGTTTGAACTAATTCAGATCAAAATTGGATTTTGTATGATTTTTAAAGTTGCTTCAAAATCAGACAAAAGTCCCTGTACTATAGTACAGTCATTTTTCAAAAATTTCACAAAAATGACAAGTTGAAAATTCCTCAATTTTATTACATTTCCTGATACATATGTACTTACGCAGTGTAGAGATATTGAGCTGATTCCGATCAAGTTTGGATTTTCTACGATTTTGTAAAATTGCTCCAAAATTGGACAAAAGTCCCTGTATTATAGAACAGGGATTTTGTGTATGATCAGCCACAAATTTTAACTAGCCA
>NW_003556929.1:0-1330 GCF_000090795.2 Amphimedon queenslandica
AAAAATAGTTAAATAAATAAATAAATAATAAAGACATACTCCTGTTCTTTTAGTAGCTGATAGTAGGATAATTCATTGAATAAAATTTCGCTAACATCCACCAACAAATCTTCCCCGATATCACCCAACCTTTAAATAATAACAACAATAACAACAACAACAACAACAACAATAATACCTTTTATTGATGTACTTTCCTATGGCAGAACTCAAACTGATTTCAATTTGTTTGAGGAACATATTCTTTAACTGTCCACCGCCACTTTCATCTACATTAAGCTATGGAACACACAAAAATCAATAATGACACTAGACTATAATACTAACAACCTCCTTGTCACTCTTGATAACAATATTCAATATGGACTCCTGGATGTACTGCAATAGCTCAACATTACAAATTGTATTCAAATGATCCTTGAGCAAAGGAATAACTTCCTATATAAAAAGTATTAATACGTAAAATATTGAGGTAGGGGAGTAATTATAATAATTATATATACTTACAGTCATTATTATCTTAATTTTATCATCCATTAAGCTGTTTATATCACTGGATCCACCAGATACCATCACGCTCAATGGATCAACAACCACTACATTATGTAATGGCTCTTCCATGTCTTCATTGTTGCTACAGGAGCATTGCTTTAATAATTAAGAGACTCATATGAGGAGTAATTACTTGTTATTATTATTAGGAGGAGGAGGGGTGGAGAGTGAACTGGCTGAATCAACTTTCTCAACATAATCAAATCTATTTTTAAACAAACATATAACACAGTAATATAATAATAAATAAACTACTTTGCGCTGTTGCTTCGTTTGCTTGCCTTCCCCTAATAAACAAATAAAATAAATAAATTAAGATTGATTTTACTTGATTGACTTCAGTTAAGAAGCGACTAGTAATATCCTGTATAGCATACAACCCTCTCTGTCTTAAATAATCAGTGTTCAGTAGCTGCAATTTACCAAATAACTCTATCTATAAAATTATAAATAGATATTATATTGAGACAGGCTCTATTAATGGAGGAGAAATGTTCTTCATTTCTTCTCTCTTCCTTTACCAGATAGTGTGGTCTTTCTTCATTTTGGGCAATGAGAGCTGCAACCTCAGAATAAATGACATCTCTCAGCCCTTCAAATTGAACTCTAAAAACAACAAACAAACAAACAATAAATATTATAAAACTATAATTATATACTAACTGTTTTCCTGATGCACTAACAGATGGGGGCACATCTAAATAATAAAAATAAATAATAAAAAGGCAAATACATTGTAAACCTTGTTGTTTAAATAATGGAGTGTATTGTAGGTGAG
>NW_003556930.1:0-1330 GCF_000090795.2 Amphimedon queenslandica
AAGGCCCGTAAAAGCATAACTAAACTTACTGGGTTTGAACCAAACTCAAGTCAAAAAGCACCAATTTTTCTGCCTACTCGGAATTAGCTTTCATTTTTGCTTGAACATTATCTGTTAGCTATACTGGGTGGTTTATCTTGAAATTGGTCAATTATGATCTAGAAAACCTGAGTTTCAGCCTGGAAGATACCAAGCCACTCCCCGCCTGAGTGGGCGTTAAGGCCTTGGAAAGGGTGCCTTTCACTCTGTATCTCATTCCGGCAAGTAGGTGTCTTGCCGGTGACTTCAAATCCGGCATGCAATAAATTTATATGAACACTGAGCAATGGCTTAAATGAGTGAGAAAAGTGCAGGTGAAAAGTAAAGAATAATAGAGATACTGAGGTAAAGTGCAAAATTTAATGCCCTCTCAGGACGTAGCTATAGAACTCATGGTTTCTGCATCCAGCAAAATTTACCAATATTTTTGCCATAAATGCGGCATCCTGTAAAGCTAACAAATAACATTTAAGCAAAAGTGAAACTTCATTGCAAGTGGAATTAAAATTTGTCAATTTTTCTTGACTTTAGGCAGTCAAGGCTAACTAAACTTACTTGGCTCAAAGGCCCAAAAGATACCTGCTAAGCCCCGACTCAGTGGGTGTTAAAGGCTTGGTGACTGAGGGCTTAGGTCTTTCAATTTTCTTCAGCATCTTTGAATTTTCTTTTAGCCTCTTTCAATTTTATTTTGGCTCAAGAGCACCAAAAAAGGCATAAAAGGCTTGTACGCCAAAAGAAAATTTAAAGAGGCCAAAGAAAATTAAAAGACCAAAGCCCTCACCAGGCCTTAATGCCCACTCAAGTGGGGAGTGGCTGGGTATCTTCCAGGCTAGAACTCAGGTTTTCTACAGCATAATTGATCAATTACAATGTAAACCACCTTGTATGGCTAACAGGTAATTTTAAGCAAGAAAGAACCTACATTGCAAGTGTAAATAAAATTGGTGAGTTTCACCTAACTTTGGCCTTCAAAGCCAAGTAAGTTTAGTAATGCTCTTATTGCCCTTGAACCCAGAGTGAAGACAAATTGACCAATTTTTAAGTCCACTTGCAATTAAGCTTCATTTTTGTTTAAACATCACCTGTTAGCTATAGAGGATGGTATATGGTAAAATTGATAGATGATAATGTAAAAAACCTGAGTTCTAGCCTGGAAGATACCCAGCCACGCCCTGCCTGAGTGGGCGTTAAGGCCTGGAAAGGGCGCCTTTAGCTCTGTATCTCATTCATTTTAAACAATTCATTGGTGCAATTTTTTACACAAATAACCTGCACCTATACTAAGTATTTG
>NW_003556931.1:0-1329 GCF_000090795.2 Amphimedon queenslandica
CGCCGAAATTTCGGCCACACCCCTTTTGCCGCCCGAAATATGGAGATTTCGCACTATCTAACATGCATCATGCATGCAATTATTATTGTTTTATCGTCATCAGGTAGAAGAAACTTTTCGTGATATGGTAGCTTTGAAAAAACCAGTTATCAAAAAAAGGAGGAAACTCGACTCAGAGGATGAGGAGGATGATCACTGGAGTTCTTGTGAGAGACAGCAAACTTGATGACTACATCACTTAAGCAGTTCCAGAGCTTGGAAGACAATAGGTGCAAACAGCATGGAAGATTGACATTTGCTCGCCATTTCAATAATTAACTTGGGCGAATGGTAGTAATTAACTTGATATGATAATTCATAACTTGAATAAAATGGCTGCTGCTAGAGCTGTAGCTCTCTCAGCTTCTTTCTCACTCCTCAGGCTAAGTGACAGTCACAGACTGACAGTATAGTTCCAGTGTCCAATTACACTTGTGGAAATGATAGTCTGACAGTCTCACACACAGTGACACACTCAGTCTTGCCCAAGCTTCTGCCCTTGCCCACCGGTCAGCTCACAGAGTCAGGTCGGGCATTGCCCCTATATGCCAGACCCTGCCTACACCTATGGGAGTGAGACAAGTGATTGGAGGGAGTGAGACAAGTGATGAGTGCGAGTGAGACCAGTGATTAGAGGAAGTGAGACCAGTGATTGGAGGGAGTGAGACCAGTGATGGAATGGATTTAGATAAGTGATGGGATGGAGTGTGACAAGTGATTGGAGGGAGTGAGACCAGTGATGGGACGGAATGAGGTAAGTGATTGGAGGGAGTCAGACAAGTAATGAGGGGGAGTGAGACAAGTGATTGGAGGGAGTGAGACAAGTGATGAGGCGCAGTGAGACCAGTGATTGGAGGGAGTGAGACAGTGATGGGAGTGAGCAAAACCAGTGATTGGAGGGAGTGAGACAAGTGATTGAAGGACCAGTAATGGGAGGGAGTGATAAGACGGAGTGGGACCAGTGATGGGAGGGAGTGATGGTGAGGCAGTGAGATGGTTAGAGAGTGAGAGAAGTGAGATGGTGTAGGCAGTGCGAGCAGTGATGGTAACGGTAGGAAGATAGTGAGACAGTAATGGAAACAATGTGGGTGAGATAAATAAGTATATTACATGTAAGTGAAAGTGACACCAGTTGATTGAGCATTATTATGTCAGACATGGTGGATATGGTACTGCAAAAAGCAGTCTGTCACCTGACCCTTGTGGCATAAGTAGATATTGCACCCTTCACATAACCATTTTGTGTCCCTTCTCTTCTTTTTGTAGCGAGCAGTAGTGGCATCTATGTTC
>NW_003556932.1:0-1329 GCF_000090795.2 Amphimedon queenslandica
CACCTCCAGACCCCTCGTATAATAATACCACAAGCGTATCAGTGTGGGCCCCAGCGGGCAGAGCCATGGTAATTTAGTAATTGCAAAAATAATTATAAATTTAAAATATCAAGAATTCCACTGGTACATGTAGTACAAGTATTTTCATATGCAACAGGTAACTCCAAAGGACTACATGTCTTTCATTGAAGCGTTCTTGCCTGATATATTTGAATCATTATGTGATACAGTCAGTTCTGTTGGTCGGGCCAATAAACGGATCAAGAAATCTGTTGATAGAACACTTCAGTTTCTTGATGAGTCTTTGCAGATTAGAGAGGAAAATGAGGTCAGTCTAAATGTATACACTCATTCTCTCTCTCTTTCTTCATTTATGACATCTTGTAGTATTCAATTGTGTTTTTGTATCTATCATAGCATTTTGTTTATTAATGATTAAAAGTATAATTATTTTATGTCTTTTAATGTAGAAATTAAAGTCCATTCCGATATTAGGAGCCATTGAAGGCAGTGATGTAATGGAAGAGAGAATCAGATCAGCAAAGGAAACTGCTTTGAGACCAGTTGATGGTAATAATAATAAATTTAATTGCCCATTGACCTGCACAGTGATGTATCAAACTTTTAGTATCTTCTGTTGTCTTTTCTCAGGGTTTGTTATTGAAGGGTTTCAGTTGGATCATAACAAAGAGGCAATGGGAAATACTATTAGTACAGTCACTGGTTTACTGCCGAGTGAAAAGATAAGATTTATCAACGGACTCTATAGACCAAGTAAAGGAACTTTCTGTTGCTACGTCTGCCATTTTATTACATTTTCTGATACATATTGATGTACTTATGCTGTGTAGAAAGTTTGAGGTGATTCTGACTTCAATTTTTCAAGCTATAGCCATTTTAAGAAAATGCCAAAATTCTGAAAAGTACCCAAGGCTTTAGCCCATGGTTTTTCCAAAAAATGGCTCCGAAATCACCCCAATTTTTTATTACATTTTCTGATACATATCGATGTCCTTATGCTGTGTAGAAAGTTTGAGGTGATTCCGACTTTAATTTTTCAAGTTACGGCCATTTTAAGAAAATGCCAAAATTCTGAAAAGTACCCAAGGCTATAGCCCATGGTTTTTTCCAAAAAATGGCTCCGAAATCACCCTAAATTTTTATTACATTTTCTGATACATATTGATGCCCTTATGCTGTGTAGAAAGTTTGAGGTGATTCCGACTTCAATTTTTTAAGTTACGGCCAATTTAAGAAAACTTCAAAAATCTGAAAAATACCCAAGGCTATAGTCCATGGTTTTTCCAAAAATGGCTCCAAAATCAACCC
>NW_003556933.1:0-1329 GCF_000090795.2 Amphimedon queenslandica
TCAACCCAAATTTTTATTAAATTTTCTGATACATATTGATGTCCTTATGATATGTAGAAAGTTTGAGCTGATTCCGACTTCAATTTTTTGAGTTACAGCCATTTTAAGAAAACTCCAAAATTCTGAAAAATGCTCAAGGCTATTATTAGTAACGCGGTAGCGTTATTAGTAACGCGGTAGCGTTACTAAGTAGGATTCACCCCCAAACAAAATGGCTGCCACGACTTTTGCAGCCTTGCTATACCTGGAAAACGAGCTCCTATGCTTACCAGACTTTATAGAGGACCTTATCTTGACCAGAGGACTCCAATGGTACAACTAGCGTGGCTCTAGACCTTGTCTAAGCGAAAAGTCAAAAATCGGCGAACCGGCCGTTTTGTTCAGCCACCTTTTTTCATCTTCATCATCATCATCATCTTCTTCATCATCAAGTCCTGTCAATCCAGTTGTCGGTGTGTATCTCAGTATCAGTTGGTGCTACAAGAATAATTCTTACACCAATCTATTCCAACAGTCTATGCGCAGGTCCATGTCCCATCAGATCATTCTTCAAGTAAGGAAAAAGTGATACTGTGACTGCTGGATCGAGCCATCTTAGCTACATGCCGCCATTTTGTTAATTAAAGAAGCTTGCCATGTGCTCCAAAATTTGGGTGTGGTCGCGCATGCTCAGATCTGCAGCTCTGGAAGAAGCAAGTTATTTTACCAAGGATCAACTTACTGCAATACTTTAGTGGAGGTTTCCAGCTAAAAGAAGGTATTGATTTTACATGTTACTGTTTTATCAAGTGTGTAATTTTATTTTATTAAAAAAAACAAACAATAATTAATTAATGTTATGACTTATGATACGCAATGATAGTATGAACTTGACAGCAGCCTGGAAGAACAGGAAGTCAGGAATAGCAGGGAAGATGGACACTCTTAGCTCACAGATTCTTGAACAAGGACTTGTGTCAAGACTAGTATTAGCATAGATAATAGAGACTACGTATACGTAGTCTCTATTATCTATGGTATTAGTTTCACTTGTCATCAGTATAGTTGATATTCCTTCACTTCAGCATGTCTATTCAATGCTGTCTCTCATAAATGTTATAACAATGATAATAATAATAAAGAAAATTATTGTTTGTGTAAAATCAACAAGTATCACAATTGCAACTAAAGAAATACTATAAATATTATTTAAAAAATCAACACAAACAAGAACATAAAAAATTTAATAAAAACAAGATGAAGTAGGATTCCGAATGACCAACGAAAATACGAAATATCATAAAAAAATCAACACAAACAAGAACATAAAAAATTTAAAAAAACAAGATG
>NW_003556934.1:0-1329 GCF_000090795.2 Amphimedon queenslandica
ATACATACTACACAGACAAGTGCACTGAACTTGAGAAATGTATAGAAATGAATTCAACACTACAAGAAATAAAGATTTGGTATAATGAAGAGAAAAAAATAACAAGTACCATTATTAGTGTCATTAGAGGAGTAACAAGAAATAAAACAATAACATCATTGACTATATATGTTCAGCTTGGTGATGATCCTCCTCCTCTACTTAATGCTCGACCTGATGGAGTAATAGAGCAGTTACTAAAGGACAACAACACATTACAAGTTCTTTCACTGGACATACCTGATCAACTCCTACCATCATCACTGAATATAGTAGAGGTGAACACACCACTGACTGCTCTAGAGATAGGAAGATGGAGGAGTAGTAGTGAACTGATGACATCATCACTCCTTCCACATATCAAAGGATTACACTGTCTGATACTACCTGATCCATACCCACCACATCTTCTATTTCTCTCTCATCCCAGTCTACATACACTTACTTTACCACTAGACACAGCTGAGAGTGCTATTGAACTATTTACTATTCTACAAACCAATACTACACTTAAAGCTCTGAGTGTGGAGATAAAGGAGGAGGGAGTATATACCAGTAGTATGGGTACTAGTCTACAAGACATGCTAACACAAAACCAAACACTGAAATACCTTGAGATTAATAATGAATGGTATAGTAACATTACCATTCCCAGTTCATTCCTGTCCTTCCTAACAACTGGTCTCAGACACAACACCAGTCTACAGCAGTTGAGTGTATCCATTCCACTGAATGAAGAGATAAGAACTTTTATTAATGTCATCTCTCAAAAGAACAATCTCACAGAACTTAAAGTGAACTTTGAACTAGATCAGTCATACAGTAACTGTAGTGAGGAAGAGAAGAAACAAATAATGACACTATTGTTTTATGAACAGGGACTACCTGCTGTTACTAACATGTTACAGTCACATACAACCATCAGACTACTGAGGATAGTGTGTCGAGATATTAATGATGAGTCATCTCAACCTAACTGGATAGAACTACTACAACATTTATATGAAACTATCTTCATCCATCCATCACTTGAATATATTGAGATTACACACTCTTCTCTCCTGAAGGATACTCTTAAAGATCAAAAGAAGACATTGATTGATAGACACAGAAAAGAACAACCACACAAACCACTACCAATAGTTAATATTAGTAGAATTAGTAGATATTGAAAGAATTTACAGTTTATATATATTTTGTAACTGAATGTTAGAATTTAACTTTTCAACTTTCAAATTTTATATGCTTCTTATTTTGATTCTAAAAAGCATATAAAAATTGTAGACTGTA
>NW_003556935.1:0-1329 GCF_000090795.2 Amphimedon queenslandica
TCTTATTATTATTATGATTAACATTATTGATGTTGAATAATGGTGTAGCCCAGTTTTCTCCATCTTACTCCTATATCATTATCCATCCATTATTCCTACTTTACAAATAAAGATTTGTGATCAATATTACATTTGGCGCAGTGGGTACGATCACATTTTACCAAAGCCTTCCTCCCAGATATCAATTTGTATTGTATCTGGCCACTAAACATGGTTAGCCATTATTTTGTGTGCCGTTTGTCTTGTCACATTTCATCACTTTAGGCCCTTTGTGTTATAGCCACTAAGCCCATTATACTTTCCTGATACACATTATTTAACATGCTTCATTCATGTCAGTGAGGAAAGTAAAGAGAAAGGTTCAGGACGGTAACATTCCTGCTAATCTCAGTATTGACATTCTCATTGATGTGCTTGGAAACAACATAGGTACGACTTATGTGGAAGGCTTAGTAGATGCCAGGATTATCAATAAGTTGGATGTCGTGACTAAGAAGTGGAGCAACAGTGAACTGACAAGTGCATCAGAAATAGATTGATTCATTGATTGATTCACATTTTACAAAGCAAAAAGTATCAGATGCTCCACGATACGTGATGTTAGAGAGTAAATTTGGCTGGGATCACTGCCAATTCAGTTGACAACAAATTCACCTGAAACAGCTAATTTTATGCTTTAAAGCAAAGTTTATTACAAGAAGAGTGAGCTCCCTAAACTCCTCAAGCCTATAGGCAATTAATAAATGATCAAGAGCGTGATGTTGAAAATGCAATTATTGGAAGTGGCAACTATGAACTGAAGGTGCAGTATCAGTCTTGGAGTGTGTCAGAGTCAACATGGTTTACAATGACAAAAGTCCAGAGAGAGCAACATCTTCAAAAGTTTTCTCAAGCATCACTGGCTGACATGTAATATCAAGAGTCCATTATATTTAGAGAGAGTGTCTAACTGCCCTATAGTGCTAGTGATATCACCGCGTAGAAGCCCCAATTAGCACTTCCTTTGATGTTCAGAAGACTCGAGTTGCAGGCTAGGAATGAAGAATGGGAATGAATTAATCGTGGCAAGGGGCGTGTCATTTAAATAACCGGACCGCGCCCTTTGTGCTTCATTGCTTGACAAGTCCAGGAAGAGCTGCTACAGCAACAAAATCCCGATGATGAGAGACTTGGTAGAGCAGGAGCAAGTGCTGATTCAACAGGTACACCAACTGGAGGTGGGAGAAAAGATCTAGAGGCTCCTATGAACCACAAGTGGCTCAGCAGAGATCTAAGACTAAAATGCTCAATAAAAATGAAAGGACAGCTATAATTGCAGACATGCACAAC
>NW_003556936.1:0-1329 GCF_000090795.2 Amphimedon queenslandica
CTCTCAGACTTTAAGAATACTCTAACAAAAGCTGGAATACAAGTACACTTCAACTATCCTATGTGTATATTTAATGATTGTACTTTAGGCTGAGTTTTGTGGTGGTGCTCTTATATGCAATGGAGTTGTGGCTATCAAAAGAGTAAGAGAATAGCTACTTGTGTGTGATAGCTGCAATGTTATCCAATAATGATATACTAATCCTCTCTCTCTCTCATTACAGACTGAAGGTGGAAAGATCAGTATTGAAGGCTCAGTCTCTGATGATTACTACCTCATAAGAAAGCTTTTATATGAACAATTTGCAATTGTGTAATGCATTTTTTGTCAAGCTCAAGCACTTTCCTATTCTCACTAATCCACCCCATCTAAAATAGACATGGAAGGATCTCAACCATAGTAACATAAAGCTGACTGTTCTTGTTCTATAGCTCAGTCTTCAGTAGCTATAATATACATGCACACACACTGGTAATAATGCTAATGCCATGCATTGGAGCTCAATAATAGAGGTTTTCATTGTCTTCCATATAAGGGCAAGAATCATCATAATGGTAAATGATTCCTGTGTCACTGGGTAAACTCTTTAATTGGTAGTCATGGTTTTATGTCCTTCTCTACATACATTATAGTAATCTCATTACCTTATGGCGGCGACATAATAACGTAACACCTGTTATTTAATATGTTGTCGCGTGATTTCGTTATCGGATTACAGGTCAGACCTGTTTTGTCTAATGTCACGCACTATTGTTGCTAAAACCGCAGGAATTTAACTTGTAAAATGAGCAAAAACAAGGCAAGCATTAGAGTAAGCTGTACTGTAATTTGAGAATTAAACGGGATAGATCTATCATAATTAATAACAAAAAAATGTGGACATGTTCATTTGTTTGATGATTCAGTGATATAAGTGATTGTAGAAATCAAAAAGAGCGAGAAAAAGGCACATGCATGTACAAGTAAGAAAGGAAATAGTTAAAAAGAAATACCAATATTATTTTGTCAATAGATTTGCAAGAGAGGGAGAGGAGATGGAGAAAGAGAACCATTTAACTGGACGATGAATCTCCACTTTCATTCTCATCAATCGGCTGAAGAAGTTCAGGAATGTAGCAATTAATTTTTCCAACTGCAGTCATTGCCTTAGGATCATGAAGTGCCTATATAAAAATGACAGTTGCATTGATTAACATTGAGAACTGCTAGAAAAGATACAAAAATGCAAAGCGAACATGATTAACTAATATGAAAAATTTTTAAAGGACTTCGATATGCAGAATTATTGAATTTCAAAAGGATAAAGGTTACAAAAACTAATGACGTGTG
>NW_003556937.1:0-1329 GCF_000090795.2 Amphimedon queenslandica
CAGATACAATGAGTCATCATTATTATATATACTTATACTTAAATGATATAATCATTCACACTTTCAATACATGTGTGATGCTAGTACTGAGTCAGTGAATGAGCTCATTATTCATACACAATATAAAGTACATGATATATTATTATTACATTAAGAGCATATTATACACATTTTCTGATACATATTGATGTACTTATGCTCTGTAGAAAGTTTGAGCTGATTCTGACTTCAATTTTTCGAGTTACAGCTGTTTTTAAAAAATGGCTGATTTTTGAAAAATACCCAAGGCTATAGCCCACAGTTTTTTCTAAAAAATGGCTCCGAAATCATCCCAAATTTTTATCACATTTTCTGATACATATTGATGTCCTTATGGTGTGTGCTGATGTGTGTCTAAGTACTGGAGTAGTTCATGTACTGTAGTGTTGGGTGTAGTAATGAGAATCTGATACCTTTTGATGTGTAGAACTGAGAGACACAAACTGAACTCATACCAATGTACACACACACTAAATCATGACACTCATTAACACTATACACTACAATACAGTAGCCTATTACATATAATTTATACTGTGAGTATAGTGTATATCATGACCTAGTTTGGAGCCTATCCTCTTCAAAAAGGTCACATGAATAATAATAATAATAATAATAATAATAATAATAATAATAATATATGTAATATGTACAGTATGACATAATCATAATTAACTTATATCATATATTCATGTGAATGGAATCCTAACTTATGAGTCACACATATACATGTACATGTACATGTACATGTATACATGTATATGTATTAAATACATGTTATATTTTAGGTGTACATTAGCTCATTTATTTGTGTCATGTTTTTGGATTCCAGTGTAGTTTCCTATCCCACACTGTCATTCATTAGTATGTAAACCACCCACTCATAATGGCCCCTCTCTCCCACACACTTTACTCTCTTCTCTCTCTCTCTAGTAATAGTATACACTAATAATTTACTCTCTCTCTCTTTCTCTTTCTTTTTCTCTCTCTCCCTCTGTCTCTCTTCCTCTTTCTAATCTCTCCATAATGCTTTCACTAGCTCTTTATCTTAACCTTTTATAAGTACATGTACAGCCAATCCTGTCTATTCTGGACACCTTGGGACCCAATAATACCCTAGCTCCTGATTATGAACCTATCCTTATTTCAGAGGTTCATTAATACACATCACTATTGTATTGGGACTGATACTACCCCTCCTCATTATAGAGGTGTCCTTATTTTAGAGTGTCCACAATAAGAGGAGGCTATACTGTACTCTAACTACATGTACATGTACATACACTACAT
>NW_003556938.1:0-1329 GCF_000090795.2 Amphimedon queenslandica
CTTCTCATCAATACTACAATCATTCTATGTATCATTGCTGTCCATTCAACCTGAAACTTTTACATAAATTCTAGTTATTAAAACAAAAGCATTAATACAAAAATAAAAGTACAAAAATATCAATTAATTAATACATGCATTACAGAGGATTGTATTTTATTGTTATTACATCATTATTACTGTCATTATCATTAGCTACTACATGTCTTATTATTTAGGACGCTTCATATAAACCCTATTCCCATTACTCCCCATATATTCAGTCCAAGGTTGTTTATCCATTGGCCAGTACAAAATTTTTGTGGATAGTACTAGGATATCGGCTCAATTTTTGAAGTACTGAAAAATTTGTTAAAAACAAAACATAACCAGAATCAGTTCAAACTTTGTATGCAACTTAAGTTTAAGTATATGTATCATAAAATCAATTAAGAATAAAAAAATTCCCTAGGCATTTTTGACAAAATATTGAACCACAGCAATTTCTATTTATACTATATAAACTCAGTTTTGGGCAGTAACTTACTGTATATGTAAGTATCAAAGGACATGACTGGTATAACATCAGTTAGTGATTCTATTAATTTCCTGTTCAAGTAAAGATTAGCTTGCAACAGATCAGAATCTTATCCACAGTAATCCTTCATGAAAGACTCTGGGCTCTCATCAGGATCAGGAAAGATATCAATTGAGCCATATCCTCCTTACACATTCCGCATGCATATATTCCTTGGAAAGGTAAAAGTGATGACATAAAATTACAGTTACCTCGTTTGGTAGTTTACAGGAGACTGAGGTCACTAGTCCCGCCGCTAGTCTGGGCCCCAGCCCCTTCGCTTTGAGAGGATCTAGGAGCAAAGGGGCTGGGGCCCAGACTATCCTGCCGCGGCACTGAGCCTGGTGGCCCGGAGTCCTCCATGAAAGGAGTTGCATAGGTTTGGTTGAGCCTGGCTAAAGCTTCCATGTCTGGCTGGATAAAACGTATCACTCTTGGAGCTACTATTCCTTACGACAGCAGGAAGAAAGGAGCAGAAAAGTGTAGGAAAAAAACCACGGAAAAAACCTAGTCTCGTCCTCCAAAAAAAGCTGAAGTTAAATTGAGTAAACAAAGAGTTAATTTTATGATGTTATGTAGGCGTGGTGTAAAGTGCAGTAATTAAAAATGGTGGATTTTCTGTCCAGCAAATACTACTCAGAATCTAAAGTTTTAAAGCTAAAACTCATCCTAGAAATTTTGTGGTACGTATCATAGTTTATAAAATGTTGTGACATGTTTATACATTGTAGAAGAAGACCTAGTGGTATAGAAATTACTGAAGAAGCTAATTG
>NW_003556939.1:0-1329 GCF_000090795.2 Amphimedon queenslandica
TATTGGGTTGATATACTTGTTTATATTTATACGTAAGAAGATCCTCAAAAGTAAAGAAGACGAATTGCACATTACTCAACCATCCATTGATAACAGAGATACTGTGAAGCATGGTGGGCAAATATTTATCTTGGAGGAAAGGGAAGCAATTGCAAGGGGTTTTGAAGGTCCAGAGGATCCAACCACTGCCTCTATATGTAGTGGAGTTTCACTGCATAAAGAGAGAGAAGCAAATGCAGCAAGTCTTGATCAATGTGAGGAAACAGGTGGCACATCAGGGATAATGCACAAGAGCACCGGTTTGCCTGCTGGAATGGCTACAAGTTCAGAGAATGTTAGTAAAGATGAAACAACAATTAATAAAACATTTCCTGATAGCATTACAAAAGGAAGTACATTTCAAGATGAAGCTAATAATAACAAGCATAAGAATAAAAAGTTTCGTATCATTCGTCGAAAAATATTTCTCGTTTGGCTAATTTTCGTGACTCTACTGATGATTGTGCTACTTGCAATACCACATTCAGTGGCTGATTTCAATCTTGGCTGCATTCCATTGGCTGCTAGCATTTTTACAATGCTGATGGACACTATTCTCAATCGCAAGTATGCATATGATGTCATGGTCAAGATCGATTGGACTGTCATTCTAATGTTCATGGGTCTCTTTGTCTGGCTCAGAGGCTTTCAAAACACCTGCTTTCCCTACATTGTTTTCAAGCACCTAGCCCCATACATGAACCTGCATACAATTGAAGGAGTGCTACTATTCTCTGTCTTTGTCATCATTGGTTCAAATATATTCAGCAATGTTCCACTGGTCATACTCATTGTTAATCGTATCTCTGGTCTCTGTGGTGATGCACCTTGTGAAGGACCGTTAGGCGGGCTATTGCTGGCATGGATCTCAACGATTGCTGGTAATTTCACTCTCATTGGAAGCGTTGCTAATCTAATTGTTGCAGAGAAGGCTCGTAGTTCAGCTAACTTCCGTGTCACATTTTTGGGCTACCTTGTTTTTGGGTTTCCATCTACACTGCTCATTATCTACGTATGCCTCCCTGTTGTTTATTACATGGGACTGCTTGCTGCTAAAATTTAATTTTTTGTTTTTAATTAGATCTATTTGCTGCCCTTAATAGATGTTAATGCTGTTCAGAACAAGCTGCTTTACAAAACATTAGTTGTTATCTACTAATCAGACATTAGGCCAATTAGCTGCTGAAGTGCAAATATAAGCCATCTACTAATTAGGCATTAGGCCAATTGCCAATTAGAAGTGCAATTGACAGCAATAACTGGGGGGGGGGGCGTAACTAAAATTAACTT
>NW_003556940.1:0-1329 GCF_000090795.2 Amphimedon queenslandica
AATGGGCAGTGGAAGCTGTGACTTCATCATAGGAGAATTCACACGTCAGTCATTAGTGATAGCTACATCAACTGCTGGAGTCTTACTACTCATTGCCCTGCTAGCTGCTGCCTTTGGAATAGTTGGTTGTGTTGTTAGCATTCAAACTAGGAGGAAGTGGACTTTGGGTGGAGGATTGAACAAGCTTTATTTTCAAGATGACGCCATGTCCCTAGCTACTAATGATCCTGAGTCTTACGAACTCATGAATCGACTCGGAGAAAGGAAGACAGCAACACTAGCAATTAATGATGACAATGAATATTAATAATATTCTAATCTTTCTCTTTTTCTTCACATATACATAGTTTATACATCATGACTTCCATTTTATTTATTGTTGATTTTGTCTTTTATTTCTTAATAAAGTCTAAACATTCGGATACCAAAGTCAAAATGGAATCTCTTCATTGTTACATTGAGTATATACAAGCCCCTGGCCACACAAGCTGCTCCATGTACTAAAATTCTTAATTGCTTTAGCTCTAATTTGTGTGCAAACCCAGAAACCTGCTAACAGTTACAATCTGTGGTGATGTCCTCTGGCAACCACACAATTATGACAAGCCGTACTATTGTAGTGAGACCAGTTCCGTATAATAGGATAGAGCCTATATAAACCAGACCAGTCTCCACATTCCGTCACTCTTGTTCCGATTAATTCAGGATCTGCCTAAGGTCGTTGCTCATTCCTTCTCTGAAGTCGCCATGTCTCTTAATCTCTCGATTATGCTGATCCTTCTTTCAGTGACTGCTCTTCTTTCAAGTAGGTCCTTCATGTTTTTATAATTGTTTTAAAATTTTGTTTATATTTGTAGCCAGCGAGGCTAATGGAGCTAGGACCTTTGTCTTTGGGATACCACAAAACGTAAGGAATCAAGCCTCTTATTCTAAAATCATCATCACCACAATCAGCAAGGAGACTCTTGGGGTCAATGTAACGCTGGGTGGCGTCCTCCAATACCCAGGCACTGTCAGTGCTAGCCAGAGCTACAGTCTTAGCATTCCAGAAAGCCTCATAGTGAAGAACTCTTACTCCCAGGACAGAAATAAAGGAATAATAGTTGAAGCCTCAGGCGAGGTTGAAGTAACAGCCTACAACAGACTCACTACAAGTACTGAGTCGATTGGTGCTTTCCGTGTACTGCCATACAGCTCACTCCCTGAGCTGTACCAGTATAGATACATTGCTGTTAGTACTGGTAGTACATTCAAGTTTCATGGACTCATACTGCTGGTAGGTTGTGAGGAGGAGACTATCGTTAACATCAAACCATCCGTTACCGTAGA
>NW_003556941.1:0-1329 GCF_000090795.2 Amphimedon queenslandica
TACGAAGACTGTAATCAACATTATCATGAATCAGTTATGATATGCCTATTCTTCATTAGACTTACATGTTTCTTGGACATGAAAAACATTAAAGAATTATACTTTAATATCAAAAAATTATCATCACATCATCAAACTAAAATGTTTAATTTTCACATGAGGATTACAAATTAAGCCTTACCATATAAGGCCTGAATAGGTAATGTTTATTAGTTTCAATTCAACCTTAAAACTGGTAAAGATACACATGTACATGTGTTATTATAATCAAAGCAATATTACAATCATAATGATGTATAGGTGTACATGTACATGCATTTATAAATGTACTATACAGTAATTACCATTACTCTGGTACCAAATAAATTTAGCAAGTATGCATGTACATATAGGGTAGTAGAATGCAAGCACATCTTTCATGATCTTCGAATACAAACACCTTCCAAATGTTAATTGTAGCCCATTATAAGTGTGGACACACACCACAAGGATAAGCATTAATATGTGTGAATGGTGCATGTACATAAATGTACACTGATAGTACATGTATATTGTGAACGTTAATATTAGGCTCAATGTCCATTCATTGCTCCAATATGTACATGTAAATATACACATTTAAAATAAAATATTATCAATGCTCAGGCTAAGGCTGAAATTAAATTTCAAATTTTATAAAAAAGGCACGCACAAAATATGAGATATGTACATACTGCTAGCTGCCATTTGTACAATAACATCAGATGGTGATATGCAACTAAACATAACTATAGTTTGATTTAAAAGGGTGAGAAGACACAAGTAGATTTTGTTTCAGTAATTTACACTAGCATAGCTGCACATCATAATACAAGTAGCCATACAAAGAGAGAGATTGCTCAGTGAAAGAGAGGGTGCTTACTCCTTGTTGGTCAATATTCAATCCTCTTGTGTGCTCGTCCAGCCCGGCCCGTAGGCCACTGCAGGAGCCTGGACCGCGGCAGTGTCGAGGATTGAGTTTTATAACTTGTTCACGGGAGGTTTGCTCGCTGCCATAATCTCTTGAGCCTCTCCTCCTGCTTTTCTTTACCAGCTAGAAGAGGAGAAAAGGACCTGAAAAGATCTGGAACAAACTAGTGAGGCTAGCAACACGGGGGGTAGTCTCGCCACGCCCCTTCGCTACCTGCGGAGGAAGGGTCTGGGGACACTGCTACAGTGCTTTGCAGGTTGCTTGACCCTGCAAACTCGTTAATCACGTGACTCTCACCATACTAGTAATACATGTCACGTGAGCAGAAACTGGGTCAAGCAACCCGCAAAGCACTGTATCTAAAATGTGTGCTTCATGCC
>NW_003556942.1:0-1329 GCF_000090795.2 Amphimedon queenslandica
ATTATAGAAATATAAGTAATGCAATTACTTATAGAAATTTCTGTGCTTATAGAAATAAGTAATTCAATTGTCATTATGACCAAATTTGGTCAAAGTATATACATTTGTAATGGAAACATTTATAAAGAAATTCATACCCAATCCCTAGTTCCCATGACATTGATAATGATCCATGAATATAATTCAATGATAGTTCAGTTACACATACACCCACTTTTCTTAGGCTCTGGATACACACCCATCTTTAATAAAGTTGATCTGACCTGCTGCCGCAAAAATTTGTTCCTTAAACTTGTGAAATTTACACCAACTTTGCAGCAGCATTTCTCCTCTTCCTTTACTGTATAAACTCCTTAATTCTTTCTTTATTGTGGTGTAAGTGATCACTGATTAATAGCTACACCTTAAGTTACCTAATTCTCTCATTGTCCTCCATACTATAGTACAAGATGATTGATGTCTCTCAATGGAGAGCAAGTATTGGACTGTGGAACTACTGTCAAGCTGCCTCCAGTAGACCAGCTAATGGCCACCACTCTCACTCATTCAAAGCTGCAGTAGACAGCAAGTCAGGCAGTACTACATCAGGAGAGAAGACATCTAAACTGCCAGCAGCTATGTCTCTTATTGCTTTACTCCTCCTCCTCTTTCACTCTCTCTCTTTATTAAGACACATCTTGATGATTCCTCCAACAGGTAAACAACAATTGCAACTTCGTACTTGTATATTTACTGGTATTTTATTATTAGGTAACTGCTACCAAGTACAATGTACTACTAGTGTTACTGTTACTGATACAGTCTTACCTGGAGGCAGCAGTTCTAACCTGATTTACAATGATCTCTATTTGATTGTTTGTCTGCGTATGCTCCTCCTCTTATCAGGAGATGTTGAACGCAATCCTGGTCCTACAATAGGTAAACATACTCCACGCTTAGTGGAGAGTTATTAATGACACTTTGCATGCTATGATTTGAGACACATTATTATATCCATTTTACACAGCCTATAGCTACATGTACTTGATCAGGCTCCTGACTTGATGAATACTAGGAAAATTATTTATTTAATCCTCTTTTTAGACAAGGAGCTTAATATGGCAGCAGTCACACAAATATTTGTTTCTTCTGCTAACCATTACATGCTAATAGGAGCTGGATTAAATGTAAAGGTGGCTGATCTGATGCCAATACCAGGAACAGCAGAAAGCAATCTTATTATTGTATTCCAGAGGTGGTTTGATGCGAATAAAGATGTCAAATGGGATACATTAATAAAACTGTGTGATGACTTTCCTGATCAACTGGGCATAGCAAAATCTAACCTTT
>NW_003556943.1:0-1329 GCF_000090795.2 Amphimedon queenslandica
TTTTCACAAATTTATGCCATCTGCCATCTAGTACAGTATTAATTTGATTATCGTGGAAATAATTTTCACGAATTTTAATAAAAATTGTGAAATCCGCGAAACTTACAGCCCTTGAAAAAGAATGCGCCCCACGGTATTCTTCTTCTTGCTTCAACAGAAGCTCTTTCTCCTCCAATAAAAGTCATCCACCCCTTTTGACCCCAGTGTAGTGTGGGATGGGTGAGAGTACATGCACACGTAGCATGCGCTCATGTTGATCACAAGATCAAACATGTAATAGTAAAGGTAGAGCTGAGTGGTACTGTATAATTTAAATCATATTGCCAACAAAAAGCTGTTCAACTTTTGGCAACATGTCGTTTGGTTGCTACCAACAAGTTGCCTCATGTATAAAGCCATTTAATAATTTACAATACAATTAGTAATGCTCAAGCTTTAATACATGTATTAATGGGACAAGACACTGTAACACAAGTCAGGTGAGTGGTCACAAAGACAAGATGAACCATGAAATGTTCTACATTCATTAACTTAATAAATAAATCATTGAATGATTGAAGAATGCATGTAGAATGATGTACATGTATCATTAATATAAAAGCTCAACATAATACTCAACTATTGATTGTACACATATTAATTATACAAGTCATTATGCTGTATTGAAATGGATTCAATTATGATTGTGACAAGGTGTTATCAAAACAACTTACATGTACATGTACATGTATTCTCATTAGCAGCTAAAACATAAACAGAGAATTATTCACAGGTTAGTTTGTACATGTACACTCATGAGTACAGGCTTGTTCAATAAAGGCTATTATTATCAGGACCTGCTCAGGATCTATCACTTTTTATTCTCCAGTTTATCATACGTACATGTACATGTAGACCAGGAATAGTCTCACAATACATGTACTTAACTGATTCTATAGAAATTAAGTTAAATGTGTCATTATTATGAGCAACAACCTACCAATAAGACACATGCATGTACATGTAATGGGTATGACATAGTTTTGTACATGTACATGTTTTTGAGAAATGAAACATGTACAAAGTTTACCAATACATACAAGTACATACCAGTACACATACCAAGTGTACTGTGTACATCAGTGTGGCTCACATCAGCTGTGAGGGACTGTACTGTACATGCATAAGAGTACATAAGAGGAACAATAGTAACCTAATAGTGGGATACAACTACCATGCATTAATATACACATTATACACTATAAGCTATTGCTACATAACTGATACACAATTCAATTCATACAAGAAGCTAGTAGTGAATGTACATGCTGTAACTGTATCAACAATACA
>NW_003556944.1:0-1328 GCF_000090795.2 Amphimedon queenslandica
GAGCAATTTCTCTCATATTAATGAAAGATGAGGCTTTGCTTTATTGTTTTATCTGCCCTGTTGCTCTTTTGCTTTCACTACGAAAGAGCTGCAGGAGAGCCGACTACGTTTGGCGACTTTGCCAGCTTCTTTTACCACGGAAAAGACAAATCAAGGATTCCCAAGACAGAGAATAACTTTTTCTAGAGCCAGTGTTGATTATAAGACTCTCTAGGACAAGACAAGAAAGCAGTGTCAGCTCAAAAGTGGAGGTCAAAGCGAACACACAGACAGGACGACTGCTTTACCCTCGACCAACGCCTACGCGGTCTCGGGTAATGAAACACAGACAGACAAACCGAGTACCTAGTCCTCGCCTACGCAAAGCTGGGCGAGGCCAATTATTGTTTGTGTTTTTTAAATACAATTTATTAATCATTTATTTTAATAAAACAATGATGTCCAAGATTAAATACCTTCTCTTAGCTGGAGCTGGAAGCCTGGAACCCCCACTAAGTATTGCAGTTGATCCAAGCATAGCTAGATAAAAAATTGCTCCCTTTTCCCAGTTCTGACATCTGAGCATGCGCGACCACACCCAAATTTTTTGAGCACATGTTTCTTTTAATTAACAAAATGGCGGTACGAGGTAAGTTGGACAGATCCAACAGTCACAGTATCACTTCTTCCTTTCTTGGAGAATGATCTGATGGGACATGGACCTGCATATAGACTGTTGAAGTAGAATGGTGTAAGAATTAGCCTTCTGGCACCAGCCAATATTCAGATACACACCGACAACTGGATTGACAGGAGATGAAGATGAAAAAAAGTGGACTGAACCGTGGCAAAACTGCCGTTTTGCCGATTTTTGACTTTTCTCTTAGACAAGGTCTAGAGGGGCGTTACTAGAATGCGGATCAGTGCGGATTGCTGCGGATCGTTCCGCACGCTGAACCAAGCACGTGAACGCGCGGAACGTGCACGGGCTTGTGCCTAGAATGCGGATCAACTCCCAAGAATTCAGAATATACACCATAACTTCCCGCGGATCAGTCCTCTTGTTCTTCTATTCCATTCAATCTTTATTTGTTGCAATGTTTAACTCTTTATAAAGTAAAAATAACTATTTTTAACTCAGTGTAATAATTTTAAACTTTGAATGTACGAGATTTCAGTGATCATATCAAAAGCCTTCAGTCATTGGTCATAGAATAAATTATACTGCATCTAGATCTAGTTGCAATGAAATGAGTTACAATCTGCATTGAAAACAAAAATATAGTTGTAAAATTTAAACAATGAAAGTTGCCTCACAAATAACAATTATTTTCATTGTGTAAAAATGA
>NW_003556945.1:0-1328 GCF_000090795.2 Amphimedon queenslandica
GTAAGTGGCTTGTATCTTGATGTTCAGCTCCTTTTTGCCTTCCTCCTGTGTCACTGAGTCCAGGTGATATTAGTGAACTGCCACCAAGACATCGTGTGAATTGACTCCGTGAGCTATTTCCCCAAGTTTGAGTGGCTCTTGATGTAGTTCCTGGTTTATCTGCCATGTTCATTTTTTAAAGAGAAGGTGTGATGTGTGACCTCTATGGTAACGGTAATCTGGTATTTGCACATTGATGAATCCACAGGAGTTCATTTGTCATTGCACATAAGTGTGTGCCTTGTCTCGTGGTTGTTTTGATGCAATATCACAATAAAGTATCAAAGACAGTGTTACAATAATATGGAAAAGCTATATGTCATTAAAGTATTTCACAAAAGTACACCATTCCATGATTGATCAAGCACAATAACTGATAGAACTCTATTGACTTTTCTTTCATTCTTCTCTGCACGGCCGGACTGTGTAAGGCTCCAGAGATTAGGCTCTTTCTTTAACTTCTTTTCAATCAGTTTCCCAACTGCAGACTGGAATGAAACTTACCACTTCTCCATTGAATCCGTCAGACCACTTTCATTGTCAGTCTCTGACAATCGAAGCTCTTCCATTAGTTTCTTAAAGTCCATCACTTGGGGTGGAGGTGGAGGATAAGGAATTAACTTGGTGACGCATGTTCTCAATAGCCGGGGTGACAAGTATTTTAGGTACTTTAAGTATTTTACAATGAAAATAGTATACCGTCTATCTGAAAATTTTTACTGTGATTTTAATTTTACTGGATTAGAATTTCGCAAAAAATTAGATTACCCATGTAATTACATGCCACATTCAATAATACATAACACAGTCTTATTTAGTAAAAATTAAATCACAGCACAATTTTAAAACACAAAAATTTTGTACCACACTAATTTCCTGATCTACGGTAATTATTTTGCTGCCATACGTTTTGCTCAGTTTCTTTATGAATGGTAACAACTGTTTCACCTATGACAATCAGACCATTTGATTCCTCTGTAGAAGAAGAAGAACATGAAGGGTTATCCATTCCTTATTATTATTACCTACAAATAATGGGTGAATGCATTAATGCACAAGTTTTATAGTGCAGTGCTAGTCTCGTGCCCCGGGCGGGGCACGAGACTAGTGCAGTGCAAGCTAGCTGTGCATGTCTATGAATAAATTTACTTTATTAACTAGACGAATGTAAAACATTAAGGGGCTCAGCCCACTAGCCACGCTATATTTTAAAGGTTATATGGTATAGAGCTACATTATTGTACATGTACATGAGTAAATACAGTAGTTTGTAATGAAGTCATCATGCT
>NW_003556946.1:0-1328 GCF_000090795.2 Amphimedon queenslandica
TTAAAAGCCTAGTAAATGGCTTATTTCATTACATACATCAATCTCCAGCTCATTCATTTCAGTTTCTAGAAGTGCAGCAAGCGTTTAACTTACCTGAGTTGAAGTTAAAGGAAGCAAAAGATGTCAGATGCTTGTCATGCAGTCAAGCAGTTATAGCACTCAAAAACAACCTTTTTCCACTTACAATTTTTATGACCAACGAGGCTGAAATAGGTGATGCAACAGCATTAGGAGTCTCAGCAGCTTTACAAAGCTACAGCTTTGTTGCTGGTGTCTACTTTACAGCAGAAGTTTCACCTCATCTAGCTCACTTAAGTTTATGCTTTCAAGAGGAAAAGCTACTGTGGCATGAAGTGCCTATTCTACTACACTGTATTAAATACAGTGTTATTGCAACACCTGTAAGGGTGTCATGGCTATCCTTTAAATTTGACACAAGTTGTAGTGTTGTAGTAACACCCCTCTTTTAATAGAACAACACCAAGCTAGATTGATTCAACACCCCAATAGTAAACAACACCCAAATTTGTGACACCCATGAGTGTATGCCAACACCTCAGTTTTAACAGTGTAGAAGCTGTTCTGACTGTTTTGAATCGCATGCTTGTCAATGCTTCTAGTCCTGAATCTGAATGGCAGAAAAACATAGAAGCTTACCAAAAAAAAGCAGACGATGAAGCTATATCTTATTCAGTTAGAAATCAGAGAATGAGGTCTCAAGAAACTAAAAGTTACAAGAAGACTTTCGTTAATAGTTTTTTCAAGCCTTACTTGGAAGCTTTGAAAAGGAACCTGAAAGCTAGATTCCCTTCAGAAGACATCAAATTTCTTCCTAGTTATCAACTCTTTGATCCTACAGTTACATTAAGCTCAGACAAGTTACACACACTCTTGAACGTAGCAGCAAAACAACTTGCATCAACTACACTAGAGCATGAAAGTGAAGTTTTCTCTGCAGTTAGATCTCAGTACTTAATATTTGGTAGTACAATAGGACAGAAAGGTTTTGAAAACACTTCAGATGTAATGAAAGATGTTTCTGCTCAGCTGCTACCTGGTCATACTACTGTCTTCCCTCTTCTAGCCAATTTGGCCTCTTGTTTACTTGTTATACCAGCATCTACAGCTGATTGTGAGAGAGGATTTTCTGCACTAAAGTGAATAAAGACTTCAAATCGTAATAGGCTATCTTCAGGTACACCTGATGACCTAATGATGATTGATTTAAAAGGCAAAGATGTGTCTAAATTTGACTTTAATGCTGTCATCAATGCATGGGCTTCAATTAAAAAACGATGATTGTTCAGTTATGACGGTTAAGGACAAAC
>NW_003556947.1:0-1328 GCF_000090795.2 Amphimedon queenslandica
GAAAATGGTAATCATTGATGAAGTGTCCATGGTTTCTAGCCTCAATCTCACTTACATACACATGAGAATGAATGACTTATTCGAATCAGACGAATGGTTTGGTGGCAAGAATGTCCTCTTTGTTGGTGACATCCTTCAATTGCCACCAGTTCGTGGACAACCAGTGTTTGACAAAGTAACAGCATCAACACTGAAATACAGACTTGGTAGTATGGGTGCAGTGAACATATGGCGTGATACTGTCACCTATGACGAATTGACAATAAATGAAAGACAAAAAACAGACCAGAAATTTTCGGAAATGTTGGACAAAGTGAGACGTGGCTTTCCAGACGATGAGACTCTCGCTACACTTTCCGAAAGGGTATTTTCGATGCCCATTGAGAAAAAATTTAAAATATTACAACAGGGTGGTAACGCCCCAGTTTGCCTGTTTCCAAAAGTAGACATGTGCAAAGAATTTAATGAAACAATGCTGGCTAATCTACCAAGTCCTACCATAAAAATAAGAGCCACAAATTTAATTGATGGTACTGGCAACATACATGTACGTAGAAAGAAAGATGATGATGATTTAGAAAAAAAGGTTGAGAAAAAGTTAAAAGAATTAAATAAAGATATTAACAATACTGGTGGTTTAGAAGCCAAATTAAAATTGGCTGTGGGGGCTAGAGTAATGTTGCGGTGCAATGTAAATGTTGAAAAGGGATTAGTGAATGGAGCACTTGGTACAGTGCAGGCCATTTCAGAAACACGCATAACAGTTAATTTTGATAGAATAACTGATCCTTGTGAGATTGAAAAAGTGAAGAGAAAGTTTATGGTAATGAAAAATGTCTTTGTGTATAGAAGCCAGTTTCCTTTGATATTAGCTTTTGCTGTTACCATACACAAATGCCAGGGACTGTCACTAGATAATGCAATCATTGATCTGTCTGAAAACGTATTTAGTGCAGGAATGGCTTACGTTGCTCTATCACGAGTACGAACACTGTCTGGTGTCCATTTGACATGTTTCAACCCCAAATCATTGATGGTTTCCTCTTGTAGCATAAAAGAAATAAACAGGTTGAGACAATTGTACAGGCCAGACCTCCCACAATATGCCATTCCTACAGATTGTGGCAGTAGAAAGCGTACACTTACTGGAACTATCGATGAGCCACAAGCAAAAAATCAAAAAAATATGCCACCACCAAAGGTAGCTCGTGATAAGAGAAGTAGGCCATCAGACAGTAAGAACAACGATAAAGCTAATTGCCCCAAAAAACCACCTACTGTTATCACTAATAATAATAATAATGATGATAGTGATGATTGTGTGATGA
>NW_003556948.1:0-1328 GCF_000090795.2 Amphimedon queenslandica
ATTACTATTACACCTTGACACTTCATATTACTATTACTATTATTATTACCTCTTGTAGTTTTACAACATAACGAAAAATAATTTAAAACAATATGTTGATAGCATTTAATAGAAATTAGTCTTTCAAACACACTGTCAGACAATGAACAGCGATCTGGTTGAAATATTTTACCAGCTATATCAAATAGCCATTCGACTGGGGTTATTGGTATTGCTTATTGTGAAAGATAATCTATAGTGTCCTCAATGTTAATTTAACACTATTATACTTAGGCCCTATTACTATTACTATTACTATTACTATTACATGAAAAATTGTAATAATTACTGTTACTATTACATATTACCCCAGGCCTGACTGTCAGGGACGTAGCTGGACCTTGGGTGACGGTAGGGCAAGGAGACAAAATGGCGCGCGAAGCGCGCCGCGATTTTGGCCACACCCTTTTTACGTAACAAAATGGAGGCATTTTCCTGCAAGCTGAGCAAAATCAGAGTGAAATTATCATTGTATATAGCTTTAAAAGAGCTGTGGTGATCAGCCATCCCCTTTTGTTATTGTAAGAACAATGAATATAACCTTTTGGGTTATGAATATAATTATAAGGCCACTTTGATGGTAGGGCCCAGGCCCCCTCAGGCCCTACCTCAGCTACGCCCCTGCTGACTGTGTCACCATTAAGCAATATATATTATTCAAGAACCTTTAGTATTATGGATCACTGTAAGTGCTTGTCATATTTGTGTATTACTGTTACTATTATTATGCCTTATTACTATAATTACTATATTGTCTATTATTCAATGCCCTTTGTAGCATTTATCTGTCATTAACTTGTTAACATTAAGCTCTTTCTTTATGTCTCTAACCCTTCCTATAGTACATACCCAGGGTTTCCCACTAAGCATGCTAAGTGAGCTAAACAGTATTCTTCATGAGTTGAAAAGCACATGTATGTACATGTACAGACATTCGTACATGTATATGGCATTTGGAGCAACTTTAAAAATTTGTAAAAAAACCTAATTCTAATCAGAATCAGCTTAAACTTTCTATTCAAACTAGGAACATCTATATGCATTAGAAAAAATATAAAAGTGATGAATTCTCTTTTAGCCATTTTTTATGAAACTTGGTCGAAGACTGCATATATGTCCAAATTTTGAGCAAATTAATGAATTCATTAAAAGTCCAATTTTAATTGGATTCAGCTCAAACTTTCTACACAACACAAAAACATGTATTTGTATCAGACAAAAATATTAAAAGGAAAATTCACCTCTAGCAATTTTTGACATACATGTAATAGTACAGGATGTTTTGTCAA
>NW_003556949.1:0-1328 GCF_000090795.2 Amphimedon queenslandica
CCGCCATAAGGTACCTTTTGTCAATTGTGGTCACATATTGTAAAATTTGCTCTGTTTAGCTTTTTTCAAAATTTTAAGTTTCAAAACAAGTACATTTCTACATGATAATACTTTATAGTGTTACATGTATAATAGTATAATAATGTCAGATAGACTTACAAGAGGCCAGTGGGCATTGAGATTTTCTTTGGTATGGAGGACATACTTAGAATGTAGTTATACTGTGCATGAATATATAATGTGATCCACCCACTCAAATTGATATAATTATATCACTTACCTACTGGGGCAGTATCTGATTTACAGACACCTCCCACTAGGACACTATGGTCCCTTGTGGTCAGTGTCTGTATTGACATCAACTTTAATTTTTGTATTAAAAATTATTTGTATTGATCAAGCATCAAAATGTAAGCACCTTGAAATTTTTATCCCAGTCATGAAGGTTTCTCAATCTACATGTATAGTAACTGAGTTTATGGCTATAACCAAGAACATTTTATTGATACTGCAACAGTGTAAATATACATGTACATGTACATGTAGACTAGTAGTATTGTACATGTAATTATTTATATCAGTAAAATGTATACTTGTACACTAAATGTACCTCCACTGTCTCTAACATACTCAATACTATGGAGTATTGAAGACAGACCAACAATTAAAGTTGGTTTTTAGTTTGATTGTGATAACATTGTACTATCATGTTAATCAAAGTTTACCTTGTATAGGTTGGTAAGACTGCTCTTGATTGGGCTGAACGTAATGGTCATTCTGACACTGCCACTATACTGAGAGTATACCCAGGTAATGTATTTATTAGTTTATTGAACTGATGTTATTATACTGTATTTAGTACTGTATTGTTCATGCTTTTAAGTTTGTCCGTTATATAGAGGCTGACTGCTCCTGGGAGGGTCCATTGTGGGAGGTTCCACTGTATGTAGCAATAGCTTATAGTGTATAATGTGTATATTAATGCATGGTAGTTGTATCCCACTATTAGGTTACTATTGTTCCTCTTATGTACTCTTATGCATGTACAGTACAGTCCCTCACAGCTGATGTGAGCCACACTGATGTACACAGTACACTTGGTATGTGTACTGGTATGTACTTGTATGTATTGGTAAACTTTGTACATGTTTCATTTCTCAAAAACATGTACATGTACAAAACTATGTCATACCCATTACATGTACATGTATGTGTCTTATTGGTAGGTTGTTGCTCATAATAATGACACATTTAACTTAATTTCTATAGAATCAGTTAAGTACATGTATTGTGAGACTATTCCTGGTCTACGTGTACATGTACGTATG
>NW_003556950.1:0-1328 GCF_000090795.2 Amphimedon queenslandica
ATGATATAGCTCTCCCAGCAAGCTTGATGTGAAATTTGAACCTTGATCTGTCAATATTTCTTCAGGAATTCCATATCTAGCAAATAACTCAATCAACACTTCAGCTACTTTCTTTGCAGTAATATTCCTTAAAGGAAATGCCTCTGGGTATCTTGTTGCGTAATCATTTATCACTAGAATGAATCGGTTTCCACGACTGGTTCTTGGTAGCGGTCCTACAATATCCATGGCAATCCTCTTAAATGGTTCTCCTATTATGGGTAAAGGTATCATTGGAGCCTTCCTCTTGTGATTTGCATGTAGCTGGCAATCTTTACAAGCTTCACAATAGAGTCTCACATCTTTAAATAAAGTAGGCCAATAGAACCTCCTTAATATCCTTTGGGTTGTTTTGTCTCTACCCAGATGTCCTGAAAATGGTAAATCATGTGCTAACCTGATGACTTTATTCCGATACTGTGCTGGTAGAACAATCTGTTCATATGTGGTACTTGGTGAGTCCTTGGGTCTCCATGTACGACAAATTACTCCTTCCTTCCGAACTATACGTGATGGATCCTCCTTCTTTATCCATGACTGAATCTCGCAATCTTTCTCCTGGTCCATTATCAGTTGTTTAGTCTGGTTGGTACTTTCTATTCTGTTTCTCTTCTGATTTTGTCTTCTCTTCTCTCCTCTAGTCTGATATATCTTCGTCCGAGTTGTAGGTTGAAATAGCTCCTCCTCAAATGGAAACTGTACTCCTAGATCTTCATCTTCCAGTCTTGTCTCCTCCAGTTCACTCTCTTCTCTTGTCTCTTGCTCCATGGCTTCACTTTGCTCCTCTGATCTTTCGGGTAATGGCTGATGCTCTTCTGAATGCTGCTCCGTATCAACTTGAATCTGTCTTCTCTGAGCTCTTGTCATCACTGCTAATGCTGATTCATCTTCTGACTCTTTAATCTCTGCAATATCAATCTGATGCTCTTTAGCCAGTTGTTTCAGTAGCTCTATCTGTTCTGATTTTGGTAATCGCTTTGCCATATGTTTGTGTAGTGGTACATCCCTTCCCAACAGCACATCTTCTGCTAGTCCTTGTACTACTGCTGCTTTCACCTGGTAATCCTCCCCATCAAATGTTATCCGAACTGATGCTAGTGGATACTCCCCATAAGTTCCATTCCCAAAAGTAACTCCAATCGTCTCCTCCTCTATGTCTTTCAATGCTACAAACTTCCTATCAACCACAGTCCTTGATGCTCCGCTGTCTATCTGAATTCGCTTCACATTGTGTCCATTGATCTTTCCTTCTCCATGCCAAATGACTTCCTCTGCATTCTCTTTGGCTC
>NW_003556951.1:0-1327 GCF_000090795.2 Amphimedon queenslandica
TTTATTAAAAATAATATAGCCTGTCCCTACTATTACTTGTTTCTTTTTAATGTTCTTTGTTTTTCTGCATGTTCAACAATCTTCTTATCCACTGCCAGTCCTTTCCTTTTCCTCACTGAGTTCAAGTATATTGTCTGCTTTCTCTCCATAATGTTCTAATTCCATCTTAGTTTTTTATTCCTTTAATTTTAATTTATTATTATTGATTATTTTCAAAATTTAAAATTTTTTGTTTCCCTCATTTTCTTATCCTAGAGAACAGACTTTATTTATTAATTTTTTTAATTTTTTAAATTTATTTCATTAAAAATTAATTTATGTACTTATTTATTTATTTTTATTAATATATTTTTTTAATTCTTTTTATTTTTTATTTTATTTTTGTTCTTTTATTTTTATTATTTTTAATCATTTTTATTTTTATTTAATTTTCTTTTGTTTTTATTTAATTTAATTTAATATTTTTATTTTATTGTGTTTAATTTTATTTAAAATTATTTTATTTTTATTTTTAATTTTTAAAAATATTTTTAAATTTGAAAACAAACTACTTAAAAAATTAAAAAAATTTTTTCAATTTAAAATTTTTTATTTTAATTTTTTTAAAGATAAAAAAATCAAAATAATAAAAAATAAATAAACAAAATCAGAATTATAAAAATGAGAAAAAAAGTAAAAAAGGAAATAAAAAAGTAAAAAGGAAATCAAAAAATAAAAAATAAATAAATAATTAATAAAATAAAATAAAGTAAAATAAAATAAAATAAAAATAAAAATAAAAAAATAAAGAAAAAAAAATAATAAAATAAAAAATAAAGGAAAATTTAAAAAATTAAATAAAATACAATTGGTGTGCAGCAAATTGATGTGATTCTTTTATCAAATTTTTCCAGCACTTGTTTTGTCTTTCTTCTCTCAATTGTTTCTGAAGGTTAAACAATTTCTTTTATAACAAGTAATAGCATAGCTAATTTTAAGACAATAAACAAGTAATAATGAATAATGAGGTGGTTATAGGTCGTTATCTATTTTAAATTTAAGATACGAGAGGGACAAAGTGAGTTTCAAAGAGGAGGGAAGATGATTTCACTGGTTGATTGCAGAGGGATGAATTAAAAGATCATTACAGGCGCCAGTGGGTCCATAGTTACTTTAATCAATAGAGCTGAGTGGATTATTTAATTGTGGAATGAGACAGTATTACGTCTGAGACAGCATTATACAGTCTTACAGTATTACAGTATTACAGTACATACATGTAATGCTTTGCCTGATCTAAAATTCATTAGTCCTACCCTTTTATTTCAGTTGCCTCACTAGTCTATTC
>NW_003556952.1:0-1327 GCF_000090795.2 Amphimedon queenslandica
ACATTAGTAGTACAGTATCCATCATAAAGTACATATAATGTACATGTAACTGTATCTCAAGTGTAAATGATAGTTATATGTGTATGTATAGGTACATGTAATTGTACATGTATTGTAGTACATAGTGTACTGTGTGTATTACATGGATGTTGCTATGTTTGTTTAAAATAATTTGTTTTTTTCCTTAATTTTTGTAAGATCATTTTGTAAAGGATTCCAGGCACAGAAAGAAGAAAATTGGTACATTTTTACTATTAATATTGTTATTATCATTATTATTATTATCTTTGTTGTTTTTGTTGTTGTTGTTGTTATTATTATTATTATTATTATTATTATTATTATTATTATTAGGGGTCTACCAGTTCTTCAACAAGTTGTTCTTGATTTAAGAAGAATTGCTTTAAAAGTAAAAACAATACTAATAACTCTAACCTCATACATTAATTGGTAGGCGGAGTCTGTTGCTAAGGAGCGAGTTGGTGTTGTCAAGGGAAAGAAGGAAGGTGAGATATTGGAAAGAGCTGCTGAACAAATCATGAGCTGTTTTCGTGTCTGTGTCTCTGACAGGTAACAATTATTAATTAATTAATTAATTTATTTGTTTATTTATTATTTATTTGTTTATTAATAGTCGTACTTCACTTGATAATACTAAGAGATGGGGTACTCTTGGAATCGTTAATCAATTATTTAAAATTTATTTTAAGGTCAGTCCTCACGTTGTTACTATTTTTAGACTCCACTGTTACTATTAATAGCTCAATAAGCTCCCATTGTGTAAGCCTCTAATAAGAGCAATAGATAGTTCTGATATCAGAGATGAGTTCAGTATCAGTCACAGGGTAACATACAAGTAAGTGGATAAGAGAGAAGTTAAAGTCTTACCGTAGGGTGCTCTTTTTTCAAGGGCTATATATTACGTGAATTTAATTAATTTTTCCTGAAAATGCGAATATTTTGACCTCGGATAATAGATTATAATTACGAGGGGGCGTGTCGAAAAATTGTTCATGTTACATGTGGGCACTTTTAAAGTAAAGATGGAGTTTTAGGACTCATTTTAAAACTATTTTCAGATGGTGGACTTGATGTTTTTTTTTAAACTCTGCTGGTCCTTTGTCAAATCATTTAGCTCAGAGACCAATTGTATTTATTAGCTAATAAGGATGACAGGAAGTCATGATGTGTAAAATTTACTTAAAGGGAACTCGAAATTGATAGCCTTCGAAAAAAGAGAGCCCTACAGTTTTATTAATTTATGTATTATTTTTTAGATATTTTGTTGGGAGGAAGGCAATGTTTGATAGTGAATATAGAGCAGGTA
>NW_003556953.1:0-1327 GCF_000090795.2 Amphimedon queenslandica
TGAGATTGTACCAAAAATATATTGTTTAAAGAATTTCCTTTCATTTGATACCAAGTTTGCCCTAAAATAACTTGAAAGAGGTCATTTACAGACCTTTCTTTTTGTTGTGTACCATGTAAATAATGCAAGATGTAATGATAAAAATGGCTGTAACTCAATTTCATTCATTTAGACTTCTTGTTGCATAAATAAGCATAACTCAGCACTAGATGTGTCAAATGACATGGAAGAAGGACCAAAAGGTAGGAAAAACTTTGCTTAATTAAGAAAACCATAAATCTCAATTTTCAATTTTGGAGCATATAGCCTGGTTTTCTCATATCGGGTCACATATGATGCTATTGTAATTCATCCTTGTGAGCCAGGAGTAACTGAATGGATCAATGTCTACAACCTAAAATGGTAAAGTCATTTATTGATATTTACGATAAAGTACTAGTACTACCAACTTAATTTGAACACTTTTAGGTGCGTCTTGTAGTGACGGACCAGTTCCTGATCTTTGTTGGATGGGACAGGGTCACCACTCCCTTGTATATCAGGATTTGTGTATTTTAATGGGATTAATGGATATAATACCGTAAAGTACAAGTATTACCAGCTTAATTTGAACACTTTTAGGTGCGTCTTGTAGTGACGAACCAGTTCCTGATCTTTGTTGGACGGGACTGGGTCACCACTCCCTTGTATATCAGGATTTGTGTATTTTAAAGTCATTTATTGATATTTACGGTAAAGTACAAGTACTAACAACTTAATTTGAACACTTTTAGGTACGTCTTGTTGTCACGGATGCTTGTGTTAAAGTTAGTTGATGTCATGTACATGTAGCTATAATTTTTTGACTGTTTTATCATAGATTGGCTACAGGCAAGGACAACCTCAGCCTGACATGTGTTAATCATTTGATTGTTGACTGTTGAGTTGGGGGACTACTGTTTGTTATCCATTGTACCTGTTGAATGGACACAATGCAATATCAGCAAGAGTACATGATGTGTTAGAGAGAGTGTCTAACCATAGTACTGTAGGCTGCTACATCACAGCGTAGAGTGTTCTGTATAGTTTACATAGTCACTTTAGCACCTTCTTTACATAATTAACAAGAGTGTCCATTTTGGGTGTAGTATTTAATAAAATATTAGACGTGCCCCTTCATTGAAAAGCCTCTTGTGACCTATAACTAGGCAAGAACTATCTCCAAGTGAGCAAAGTGAGACCGAGTACTCCTCTAGGTTTAGGAAACAATCAATTTTTGCTACTATGGCCGTCCATATGCTATGGCATTGGCCCCCAACTAGAACTACCCCGCCCTTTAATTATTAAA
>NW_003556954.1:0-1327 GCF_000090795.2 Amphimedon queenslandica
ATGTAGGATGCCAAGAAAGTTTCGATTTATAACCAGAAAAAAAGCCCGTTGTTTAAGAGTCTCCATACCACTATCAATTTATCTAAATGAAAAAACATCTAAAATTCTCGACATTCAAGAAAAAGTCACAGCAACCGGTTACGTAGTCTATAATATCTATGCTATCATAATACAAGAGTTGCCGTTTGCGATAAGTGACAACTTCGAATCGAGTTACTCGAGCCATTTTACTTGACCAGTTAGCAGCAGATTTGGATGCAGTTTTAAAGGGAAAGAAAACAAAAGAGCCTCCCCTGCCTGTAGTCTTCTCATTGCCAAATATTACTCAACCAGCAACAGAAATACATGTACACCGTGCCAGATCCATCTCCCACTCCACAGAAGAAGCGTGATCAAGCAGTTTCATCAGAGACGAAAGTTATCAAAGAAGACAAAGAGTCTCATACCGAAGCAGTCGTTCAGGAAATTTTAGCCACTCAACCAAAAGAGATTCATAAAAGTGATCATTGGCTGTACATTATTGATTCGGGTGGTCAGCCAGCATACCAGGAGTTACTGCCTTTATTCACTAGAGCAGCTTCTCTCAATATCATAACACTGGATCTTTCTAAGCCATGCAATGAGAGATTTGATCTGATGTACAGGATTGATGGACAATACCTTCCATGCCACTCCAAGTCAACTCAGTTAGCATTCTTCCAGTCTGCAGTTTCGAATGGAGCTAGTTTTAAGCCTCTTGATATTTCCTGCATCTCCAAGAAACCAAGGCACTCCATGCATCTTGTATTGGGAACGCATTATGACAAGGTGAGCGATGCTACTCTAAAGGAAAAGGAAGAGATTCTAAAGTCTTCAATGTCTTCGTTGGAATCTTACTTGCAAAATTGCATTATTCATCAATCTGATGATGATTCTATCATATTTCCTGTCAACACGATTGCTGCATCAGAAGAAAGAGCTAAATACAGTGAAGAGATTTGCAAGGCAATATGATTGGATGGTTCTGATGCTTCACTCAAAATTAGGTTACCAATTTGATGGTTTGCATTTGAGCTGTCTTTGCCCGAGCAGAGTATTAATTGTATCAGTTAAGGAAGCTTTATCCAGGGGCGGATCTAGGATTTAATTTTTGGGGGGCAATTATGAGATGGGAGGGGTAATTGGGGGGTGTGGTCAACTAAGCTCGTGCAAAACTTTTCGGGAAGTAAAAATTATGAAGACTAAGCCTGTTAAAATGAGCTCTATTGTGGTTTAAAGATTGTTTACATAATCCAGTACTGCAGCTGCTTCACAGTTTACATAGGTAAACCAAAGTTTACATTACTCC
>NW_003556955.1:0-1327 GCF_000090795.2 Amphimedon queenslandica
ATGACAGCAGTGAATCCCTTAGATTTCAGAAATCCTACTTGGTCAGTCATCAGAGCAACAAGAGGACTCACTACTATTACAACAGACCATGAAGACTTGTCATTTAAAAAATCAAAAAGCAGGGGAAGGCAATAATAACAGAATGATTTGCCATAGCCTGTTGGAAGGCAAACAAACACATCATTTCCTTTGAAGAATGACAGAACAGCAATTCTTTGTTCATTTCTCAGGGTGTTATATCCAAATTTAGCTGTACACAGATGTAAAGCATCCTCAAACTTGCGTAGACTGGTTTCTTCGTCCTTTTCTCTCCTAGCTCTCTTGATTCCTCTTTGCTCAGCCATCTTGTTAGCTCAGGTCATGTGACTTTCACATGACAAAAGTCGTGACACGTGGCTCGAGCAATCTGATTGGGACGTGGATTTCTCTGCATATAGCACAGCTTTTTACTGCGAGTGTCTCCAGACCCTTCCTCCGCAGGTAGCAAAGGGGCGTGGCGAGACTATCTGAAGAGCCTCAACAACTATATCCCTCCTCATCACTTCAAGATGGAGGGCCTCCACACATTGAAAGATCTCCTGAAAAAGGGAGATTGGATGACCAAGGTGGATCTGAAGGATGCATATTTCATGATCCCCATCCAACAGCAGGACAGGCCATTCCTGCGGTTCTCAATGGAAAGCCAAGACTACCAGTTTTCATGTCTGCTATTCGGCCTGTCCTGTGCTCCCTGGGTCTTTACCAAGACCCTGAAGCCAGTTCTAACCCTGCTCAGAGAGCTAGGAGTGAGGCTAGTGGCGTATATAGATGATATTTTAGTCCTGGCAGAGACGAAAGAAATGGCCCAGTGCCATACAGAAGCTCTTATGTATCTGTTACAGAATCTGGGATATATTATACACCCGGAGAAAACAGTAACACAGCCAGCCCAGGAGATAGAATTCCTGGGAATGATGGTGGACTCCAGAGCATTGGAGTTGCGCCTTCCAGGCCAGAAAATAAGGAAATTGAGGAAGGAGGCAGCCATGATAATCAAAGATCATCAGCTGTCTCAAACTCCACCCACCATCAGAGAGGTGTCACGCCTACTGGGAAAATTCAATTCATTGTCCCAAGCAGTAGTGATGGGCGAATCCAGAAATTTGCATTCGATTCCGATTCTGAATACTTCTGAGACTGGAATCGATGGAATCGAATACCGATTCCGAGACTACATCTGCGCATGCGCAAAGCCACGTGGTATCAATTACAGCAATAATTAAGGTATTAACTACTGATTTATTGACTATTATTAATATTAAAAGGTGCGGTTGGGTGTGGTTTAATT
>NW_003556956.1:0-1327 GCF_000090795.2 Amphimedon queenslandica
CGAAAGTACTTTACCAATCATAACGAAACAAGTACTAGTTACAAGAGAGTAACATTAGTCTTTAAGCTTAAGCTAACTTGGAGCTTTTAAAATTCAAATGTTATAGGCCTAGGCACGTGCAAAATTTGCATCAGCATGTGATAAATTTGCTGGCGTAAAGTGTAGATTGTGTTGAGTCAGGTTCCTTAACCAGTAAAACAGTGCTGTATACACAATTATTGACACCAGCAATTACTAATACTATTACTATTACTATTAGAAATATATTTAAAATTTTATATTACAGTTGCTATTACTATTACCTTAAATTTTACAATTGTCATACTATTACTATTACTTAGCAATATGCACTATTACTATTACCACACGTCTGATTATATTAACATGTACAATACTACAATTTTAAAAATGTAATTGCTTGTAGCTACAGTGTCATTTCCACCTAAAGGTTATGGTATGTACTACCGTGTTTGGAATAGGCATTGATGTACGTAATATTGACATTATAATTATGATTGGCTTTCCATTTCTGTAGATGTACTTGTACAAGAATTTGAAAGAGGAGGAAGGGATCTTAGCTGAAGGTAAATATATGTACATCTAGCCTGCCTAACATTGACGGTTCTAACCACAAATGAAGAATGAAGTTGAGATAAAGAAAGCTTGTAGCTGCATAGATGGTGGCAGGATCGGGCACAGACAGGCAATGCCCAAACAATAATATGACTGGAAAAAAATCAGTTAATGACATCATTCTTTGTCACAAAAAGTTACCATGACTAGCAAAAGAAACTCACATTTTCTGCTTTTCTCTCTCTATAAGCCTTTAATTTGCATGCCAATTTTCTTGCCTGACTCCTCTTGCAATTGCGCCAAGCAAGATGGTCGAGTCTGAATGAGTATGGAGAATTTTATGGCCCAAAGCAAGCCTAATTATCTATTCATTGGGCTGTTAAATGTAGCAAAATAGAGAAAGCAACTGATGTCATCTTCTGAGAGTGGTATACAGGATTCTAGAGAATTAAACGTGCAGAATCAGTGATAAGCCAGATGTAGCCTCGTCAATATATATCACATACAACAACAAATGAGGATTCCATAGAAAATGTCATTAAATAAATGTATTTTCCTCAGCATGTAGGGAGAACTTAGTGCTTTCTGTCATTAAATGCCTCCTATACAAATGTGGAATTTGTCACTATATCTGTCATTGTTATACTGCCTTCATTACTATAGGGACAATTTAGTGCCAGGCACTTTTTTGTGCCTATAATATAATGTGACCCATACTGATGCATTATAGAAGTATAAACAAAATATAGTGCAT
>NW_003556957.1:0-1327 GCF_000090795.2 Amphimedon queenslandica
ATTATGTTCTATAGTTTAAGGTATTCTATAGTCCTTGATAAGGTAAAGGTTATCCTAATAATACCTCGATCATAACACTGATTGAATAGTACATAGAATGCTAATGAAGCAAAAAATGCTATACCTTTAAAACTTCATAACAAAAAAAATTTTAAGCGAAAACATTGACATGCCTAATCAAATGAAAGCTCTTTCTTTGCTCTTTAAAATGATACCACAATATGTGGAAAATTCTCTTGGGAGGGGTCTTGTACACCTAAAAAAAATCAAAAAAATTCCACAAAAATCAAAAAATTCAAAGAAAATTCCAAAAAATTTAAAAAAATTCAAAAAAAATTCCAAAAAAAATCAGAAAAAAATTTAAAAATTCAAAAAAAATTCCAAAAAAAATCAGAAATTACAAAGAAAATTTATTTTTTCAGAAAGCGTCGTAATATTTTCGTATTATTTTTAATTTTTATATTTTCTAATTTTTTCCTAGAGCTTGGAATTATTTCAAATTTTTGTATTTAATTTTTGTCATTTTCAGTTTCTTTCTAGAGCATGAAATATTTTCAGATTATTTTTATTTTTTTTTAAGCATCACAACCTATGCAATTTCATATTCCACGCATAGTCCATTTCATAGTAACTTCATAGTCAATTTCGTAGTTCATAGTCCACAGTCCATAGTCCATAGTCAATTATCAATAGCCCATTGTCTATTGTCAAACTTCATTGTCCATAGTCCAAAGTAATATTCAATTGTCCATGCGACATAGCCTGATGTCCATTGAACATTCAATGTATTCTGTACATTTCAAAACTCAACTCTCTAAAAAATATTAAAAATTAATTTTAAAAAAGTCAATACGGAATTGGCTTAGTAAAAGTTGTGACAAGGTGTAAAACTTTGTCCTCTTTCCAATGGTGTAAAGTATGATTGTGCTGAAAATCGTTTTTAATTCATAAAAAATCAAGGAAATAAAAAATCTTAATGGGACTGTGTGTGTGGGCGTGGCTAGAGGTGTGCTATATATCAAAAAAATTATGAAGTCAATTCACTTAACCACACACCCATGTAAACCCTAAACCCAGTAAACCAACCAAAAAAATCTGAAAAAATTCCAAAAAAATCTAAAAAGTCAGAAAAAATTCTAAAAAAGTCTCAAAACAAATCCAAAAAAATAAGAAAAATATCCAAAAAAAATTCATAAAAATCCATAAAATCAAAAAAAATTCCAAAAACAACAGGAAAAAATCAAAAAAAATTCAAAAAAATTCCAAAAAAAATCAAAAAAAAATTCAAAAAAAATTTGAAAAAATTCACGAAAAATTCGAAATAAAT
>NW_003556958.1:0-1326 GCF_000090795.2 Amphimedon queenslandica
AGATCAGGTAACTTAATTGTAATGAAGTATAACACACACACACAGTATAACAGTAATGGGTACTATAGTATGAAGGGACTTTAAAAATTTTGTAAAAATTCTAATTTTTATTGAAATCAGGCTAATCAGCTCAAAATTGCTATGCAACATGAGAACTTGTATATGCATCAGGAATAATTATAAAAGTGGAAAATTCTCACTATTTCATTTTTGGCAAAATTTGGCCAATGACCCTGTGCAGGGTTTTTGGCTTGATTTCTGAATAATTTTAAAATTCATATAAAGTCCAATTTTGTTTGAAATTAGCTCAAACTCGCTACAGAACATAAGAACTTGTATATGTATCAGAAAAGTTATAATAATGAAGGATTCTCTCCTAGTCATTTTTTGATGAATCATTACTGTCATTATTTATTGCAGCTGGTTCACTGTATGCTCAGTCAGTTCAGTTTGAGGTTCATAAAGGAATTGAAGGTACTAATGATATACTGTCAGTAGTGGTACCTCAAGAATTAAGAGGAAGGAGTGAAGTAGTTATATTCCTAGCAGACAGACCTATTAAAGGTAATGGTATGTCACATGACTATCACATGATTGTACATGTCATCTATGTGTACATGTTCATGTGGTTTTTGTTCCAGAGGTTGTTTCTCTTGATTCTTTGTTGCCGTCTTGTTTCATTGAGCTTCATAAGCAACAGTTGGTGTTAACTCCATGGGAGCAGATACTTAAATCAGCTCAAAATGTGCTCTTCAATGAAGAACTGTTTGCACATGTATAATACTGTACTATAATAATTAATGTATTTGTATTAATTTGGTTTAGATTGTACAATCATTTGTGATGAGGAACTTGTATTATATAATGTGAAACTACACAAGAGGAAAGGTTAGAGAGATGTAACAAGATTACTAGAATATACAAAGTTTTACTAGGTCATGATCAGTGGGTGGGTCATTAATTGAACCTTATTGCTATAAAAAGAAAAACTACTCACACAAGTCACGTATCTTGTGCAGGTGGGTGTGGTTGTGGATGGAGTCAAGCATGGCATACATTGAATAGGTTGATATGGGAGGAGTACCAGCAACACTGGTTCACCCGGTTATCCTATTGTTCCTGGATAGTTGTCCGGAGTTAGGTGTAACTGTTCCTGGAAACTATCCATAGGGATAGACACTATGAATAATAAGTAGTTTAGCTTAATTAATGATTAATGAATAAGGGGGAGGGATGTCAAGGAGCTATGGAGGCTCACTCAGGAGCTCGCTCAGGAGGCTGAAAGCCTGAAACATCAAGAAAGGCAGCTCAGTGGATCATGGTTTT
>NW_003556959.1:0-1326 GCF_000090795.2 Amphimedon queenslandica
TAGGTTGGTCTCCCTCAGCAGTGATTAGTGCTACTCCTCAGTATCATGTCTTTGTTAATAACAGTAATGGTATTATTATGATTGATAACACTACAAATACTGAGCTGTCTCTCTCATTACATCCTGATGATGAATATAATATTAGACTAGTAGCTACTGGGGAAGACCTACAAAGTGAAATAATCACTGTTACTGTACCTCAAGGTATATTTTATGCATAGTGTATTTTGATGTTTCTTTCAGTTGTCAGTATTGATGTACAAGGGCCAGTTATGATGCCATTGGATCATTCTTCTTCCTTTTCATTAACCTGTACATTGACATTAACTCCTCAAGTGAATGTTACTATTCCAGAAATGTACTGGGCAAGTCCTTATCTCATTCCCTTTAAGTCTACAACTGATGGATTCATAGTTTTAAATGCTTCAGAGCCTACAATGATATCAGTTAATGATAATGTTGTATATACACTTACTCTTAACTTCAGTTCATTGCAACCATCACAAGTTGGAGAATATGTTTGTAGGACTCTACTGAATGATAGTAGCAGTACTGTTAGTGTAACATCAAACTATTCTGTATCTGTACAAGGTAAGAATTTATAATTAACTTTATTATATTTTATATCTTTGGTTCATACAATGTAGTACCTACTCCTATAGTCACAGCTAGGGTTAATACAACAGGATGTATTTTTGAGAGCAATAACATCCAGTTATTGTGTATCGTCACTATTACTCCACTGGATGTTAATCATATCGTTACTATTAACTGGTTTGGACCTAATGGACTCATTACAATGGATGATGCTAAGTATAGCATTAGTACTGGGATAATCAACTCAACTAATTATGAAAGTAGCTTAACATTCACTGCATCTCTATCAGATAATGGAACTGATTACTATTGTACTGCTATTGTTGGACCTGCTAGTACTGTGAATGGGTTTGAACTCATTATACCTGCTACTGCCACATCAAACAATATTAATGTTATAATTGAAAGTGAGTTATAATTTGCTAACCACAATAATTTTTCTTTCCTAGTTGTACCATTACCAATGGTGTCAGTTAATGATGTTGGTATTCCAGTAACAGGGGATTCATTCCAGTTAGTGTGCACTGGAACTGCACCAGCTAATGTATCAAGTATTGCTACTGTTAGTGTTCAATGGCTCCTTAATGGTACTGTGTTTACTAATGATACACTGGAAGGAGTCACTGTTACTAATAGTGGGTCTATGGCCACATTATCATTCAGTTCTCTTAATGCTTCTACTCATGAAAGAGATAATTATACTTGTGAAGCTACTCTTAGTATTCCTGA
>NW_003556960.1:0-1326 GCF_000090795.2 Amphimedon queenslandica
AGATGAAAATAACGTTGAAAAATATGTTAAATATTCAGAAATTGTGAAAAGATAGGCCATCCTATTGTGTGTAGTAGTAATGATACTGAATGTAAAAGCATGCTGCGTCTTTTACGCAATGCATCTGTTCATTATCCTTTGCTGAGACGCCTTTCAAAACACTTTTATGTTGCTAGAAATGCCCATTTAACAATAGATATTATTGATTCTTTCCTTGCTGATGGTGATATAGCACAATTAATAAATTTAAAAATTAATGAAGCCGATGAGACTGAATTTGATAATGTGTATTACACTATTAATGATGGTTTTAATGACATTAATGAATTAATGACAGTTTCCCCTCATACTTTCTTATGCTATTACTATACATAAATGTCAGGGCCTCTCACTAGATACAGCCATTATTGATTTATCGACTGATGTTTTTGGGGATGGTATGGCATATGTTGCATTGTCTCATGTACGTACATTAAATGAATAACATTTATTATCATTTGATCCTCTCTCTGTTAAAGTTAGTAATCCGTGCATTAATGAAATTAACAGACTGAGAACAAATTTTCGGAATGACTTACCTCAAATCAAGAAAAGTAAAGGAAAGAAGAGAAAGATTCAAGTGACTGGTATAATTGATGATGGTGAACCTTGTAGTAAGAATGCCAAGGTGTCTGTAAGTCATGTACAAAGTACTAGTAACAGTACTGTTAGTAGCAATAAACGTAAGAGTACTGATTTACAAAAGTCTAATCGCCCCAAAAAGAGTAAAATATGTGACAATAATGCTCTAAATTAGCCTTGCCCCCAAAAAAAAAGTTGATGTAGACAGTAGTACTGACAATACTGCTTTGGTATTGCCTCGCTCAAAAAAAGATGATAAATTAATGGTTTCAATTAATTTGAAAGACCTAAAAACCAAATTTAATGTCAAAGATGATGATAGTTGTAGTAGTCTCATTGTATCTATAAAACTCTCAAGCATTAAATTAAAAACAAGTAATCCAAAAAAAGATGATGATGTCATCTTTACTTATGAAGAGCCTCCCAACCCAGATATTGTGAGAAGGAGACAATGGGATTATGTTTATTACCCTGGTAATGAAGAATATCAAAGAAGGTGGTGTGAGATTTTAAATCTCAAATTTGTCACAGCTGCTAGAATTTTACCTGGTAGTCCAACAACACCATTGTCAGATGAAAGAGTTCCTAATAGTACTCGTGATGTCCCTGGTGATGGGAACTGTTTATTTTATGCCCTTTCATATCTCATTACTGGGTCCATTTCTCAGCATTATGAATTACGTAGAGCAATTGTTAGTAATATGC
>NW_003556961.1:0-1326 GCF_000090795.2 Amphimedon queenslandica
AAATATGCATGATTGCATATCATTACTCATTTTATGCTATAATGATTTACCATTTTGAAACACAATGTGCTTCATCAATAGCAATACACACATGATTATTTTGATAGGTCTCACTCAGCAAAACATCTCTCCTTTGTGGATTGTTTAAATGTGATTCAGGACTAATAAACAATAGTTGGTTGGCACCTGTGACATGTATTTATATAATAAAAAATTAAAATTCAGTTCTAATTACAAACATTGCATGTAGGTTTGTTCTTTAAATTGCCTACCTGATTTTATTTTCTCCAAGTCCTGATGAATTTCCGAAACAAATTCTGCAGTAATTCCCATTTTTACAAATTGTCCTATTGATCCATCATCAATGCTGTTAAAGGAGATATACATATAAGTAATGAGTGCCCTGCTTGAACCCGATTTAATCAATCAAAGAGTTTGGGAAGTATTGCAAAACACAAGGATTTCCCAAACCCTGTGGGTAAGCAGTAAAAGACATCTGGACCCTCTAAGAAAGCACAAATAGTCTCCATCTGCTTATCACTTGAAGTAAAACCAAGTGAAGTTACAATTGTAGCTTTAGTTTCAGCCATTTCAGAGTTAATAATTATAAAATAATCATGAATAATAATTATTGAAAGCTTATGATTATTTAGTAGTTCTAAGTTACAACTAAGACTCCAAACCATGCATGATCATTCAAGTACCGACTAAGTTACAATTGTTTATAATTACTTTGCAAAAAATATTTAAACCAACAAGCATTAAAATCTAATGCTTACCATTAGTGAAAACACCTGCATGCAGATGATGTGATTGTTGACTCATTTGACAATAAGGAGCGTAGGGACTAAAAAACTGTATTAAAACATCATAATTATACTCATTTATTTATTTATTATTTATTTATTGATTTATTTATTTAAGAAATTTACAGTACACGTTAATAGAGAGAAGCAGAGATTAGAACGAAGAGTAAATAGCAGTACTGAGGGTAAACTGAGGTATAACTCAGAGTACCGGAAAGAAAAATAACTATAAAATAGTACAATGTTAACAATAGTGTTAAAATGATTGAGGGACAATAATACATTTATTACAAGGACACTTGAAGTGAAATGTACAAACGTCACCCCCCGTCAAACTGTTGAGAAAAAGTCTGCCACATTAGCTCATGTCATCTTTCATGAGCAGTTGGATTAGAGCAGTCAAGAATATCTCCACATCAACCAGCTTGTTCCATAGCCTGGAAATTCTGTTGAAATAGAAATGACGAGATAAGAAATATCTCGCATACTTATGTGATAGTTTACGGTTGTGTGACCTGGT
>NW_003556962.1:0-1326 GCF_000090795.2 Amphimedon queenslandica
TCATCTACGATATATATTTTTATTATTGCTATAATGAAACATGTACACTCAAAATTTATATACCTGTACAATTAATTCCTTGATAGCCAGTACCAGTACAATCACAGGTGTAATTAGAAGGAGCTGAATCAAGTGTACAATTACCTCCATTCTGGCAAGGACTCAGTAAACATATATTTGTAATGGAGCAAGTACAGGTAGCAGTATTGAGTACATAATTAGCGTCACATAGTAGAAAACATGCTGCAAAAAATTGAAACTTACACACATGCACAAACAAACAAAAGAAGTATGAACATACAAGCACAAAATGTATTAACAAACACTCCAATGATGTAATTCATAAACCTACATGCGTGGCATACATACCTCCAGATGGTTTCAGATCCAAGTTTCCAGTATATGAATAACCAATGAACTGTTGCAAACCATACACCATTGCTAGTATCTTGTCATTACTGTTATTAGACCAAATACTGATAACACTAATGTCACCACCATCACTTAAGCTATAACTGTTAAATACATAGCACCCACCGACAGAACTATTGTAATGTTTCCATGAACTGGATGTGAGAGGTGGAAGAAGTGTGCCATTGAGTTGTATCTGTGATGAATCATCTGCAGCAAGTATAACAAGGTTAACAGAAGTAGAAGCACCCAATAGACTAATGATTGGAAAACTAGTTACATTAGAAGCATATTGATGTATTGGAGGAATGATTGTCATAGCAGGATCACCATGTGTAGTGAATGAAGAATCAGCAAACTGAGCCAGTGAGAACTGAGCTACAAGTATTGGACTAGTTGAATTAATGTAACAACTAGTTTGAGATATAGTTTGACTGAGTACACCACCTTCTTGAAGGGATAATGAATAACTGTTACCATTATCACAAGTTATACCAATGCCTGTATTATTTTGCGATCCAATTAGTTTCAATATATAACCAGATTCACGCTTATAAAATGACTGAACCAGGGACTCATTACCCCATGAGGCTACTGGTGGTATTTGTTCACCAACAAAGTCACAAGCAAATTGACCGACAGGAATGAAACCACAAGTGTGACCAGAATAGACAGATATTGGATTACTAGACTCAACTTTTGTTCCTGTTAAATCAGCCCTTGCTGTAACTGGTTTGAGTAATAGTGTCTCCAGGTATTGTAATTGTATTGTTATTGATTGTCCAGCATTAAGACTGATCTGATTACCTGATGAGGTGAGACTAGATGGTATAGTAACAGTCACTGTTGGTGTGATTGTTATGTTGGTATTATTATTACCAGAGACTATTAGAAGAGATGAGAATGAGGTTGATT
>NW_003556963.1:0-1326 GCF_000090795.2 Amphimedon queenslandica
CATATTTGTATTAGTTTTAAGAGAAGGTGAATGGAGAGTAAGTGAAGTACTAGATTCTATTGGTCTGACTACTGAGGCCTATCAACACAAGTATCAGTTATTATTAAAGAACAGACAATGGTGGCAAGATCAGTTTATAGTATACCCTACAGAGAGAGAAGTAAAACTACAAAATTATGTGGAATCATTGCAGCAGGAGTTAAGAGTATCTGAAGGAAACAAGACCTCACTGCAGGAAGCACTCCTTGAGGCTAGTCAGCAAGGTATAGTCCTCTACTCTGTGTGTGTGTGTGTATGTCAGTAGTTATTGAACCTATACCACTAGACAAGGCAAGAGCAGAATCAGTGAAAGAAACTAAACTATCTTCAACTAAAGGGGAACTGTCTACTGGACCAACTGATGGTGAGTATATATATACACACAGAGTAATAGTTAGAGACTTGTTTGATGTGTGTGTGTTTAATAGTTTATAAAGATATTGATGATCTTAAAGGAGAAGAGAAGGAGGAGGAGCAGACAACAGAAACTAAACAAACAACCAGTCTAGGTATAACCTTGTATGGTAATAATTATGTTATTATAAATTTATTTATGTAGAAGAGATTGAGAAACTTAAAGCTAATATCACCATGCTGAAATCACAATTAGAGGAAAAGAATGACAATTCAACTAGTAATACTATCAGTATTGCTCCATATAAATGTATAGTTTTTATTAGAAGAGAATGAGCAGCTTAAAGCTAAAGCTGTTGATGATAATATGGTAATTGCTAAACTGACAAAAGAGAAATTACAATTAAAGGAAGAGTTGCAGTCATTGAAAGACACCACAACTGCTGGTAAGAGTATCAGTACATTAATTATTAGTAAATACATTTCTGTTTTGTAAAATAGAAAAAATAGTGAAACAGATTAGTTCTATTGGTATTCAGTTTGATTATATTGTTCCTTCAATGGGTAAGATATACATAATAATAATTAATATTTATTTTATATACATGTATACAGATAATTTAGAGTGTCTGAGTGACGTTAACATAGCCAGTAAGAAACTGTTCCTGATACAAGGAGACAGACCTCAACTGCTAAACTGGGAGAGGTATGGGCTAAGAATTGGAGTATCTGGAGGAAGCCTATCATCCACAGAGACAGCTGAGGTAGCCGTGGTCACTCTTGTAGGAGGACAGTTTGTGTTTCCTAAGAACACAGTACTCGTTAGTGCTGTGTATGCAGTCTCCATTTCCAGACCTCTCCTCAAAGCACTGAGGCTTGAGATGCAACACTGCGTTGATCTTTTGAGAAGAGTTAAAACAAAATATTTGAAAT
>NW_003556964.1:0-1326 GCF_000090795.2 Amphimedon queenslandica
CATACATGTACTTATGTTGTGTAAAAATTTTGAGCTGATTTCATTCAAAATTAAATTTTTAGATAAATTTTTAATGTTTTTGCAAATGTCATGTACTGCACTAGCTATGGTGCTTGTCGGCTCACAAAGCTCATGCAGTTTAGCTTACTTAGCATACTTTGTTGGAAACCCTATTTAGACTACATGATTGACAACTGTGGAGCCTCAAGGACATATGTGTATTGTATATGAAGCCTGAGACAATTCATGTACACGCAAAAAAACTTCATGTTGTTTATAATTATAATTACTACAATAGACAAGGTATTTTGGGAATACAATTGTAATAACAATCCTATGCACTGCTAATTGACATGCAATACAAAAACTCAAACTACATGTGTGTATCACAACATTGTAAAAACAAACCTACATGTTTCAAGTTTTGCTACTCAATGAACATTAATTGGCAAGGCCTAAATATTTTTCTCTGCTAAAAATTCCCTTTATACATGTATGAAATTATAGGCAAAGCTATACTGACACAGGTACAGTTACACTGTATCAGACCCAAGCAATATCACAATTACTGTACTGGGGTCAAAACAATAAGGTGTTTGCCAGGGGTCTGATAAAAGTCGTTAGGATTTCTACATGTAGATAGACCCCACTCTGTATTAAGCATGGAAATTCATGCCGCAATGGGTTTGACGATTCAAAAATTAATGTAATTAATTCATGAATAGAATTAAACAATCATCTACTTGTACATTACTATTATTTGCATTACCACAGTATGAAAGTGCCAATGGTACGATGAAGTATTTATGCAGTAACCTAATTATGAATCCCAATGTCCAGAAATTTTATTAAACTCAGTAGAATCATCATGCAATGACAGACACTATGCAACTTAAGGGTAATATCTACTTACCTATGGCTGAACTGCCTAATGCAAAGACAATGACAGGAGCCTGTGAGCTGTATGAGTATCACTATATCAGGAGCTGGTTGCAGCAGACATATTTGCATGCTTTAATAACCATTAATACGCCCTGCCTACTTTTTCTATTGATATGATAACAAGCCGGACAACTGGCTGACCTCCACAACTCCGGATAACAACTGGCTCGTTAATAAATGCTGGCTGCTCCGGGGTGTGGTCGAACTGCTGAAAAAGGTTGGGCTAATGGGCTTGGTCCACGACGAAAGTGAAATGGATGTTGTGGCTGGGGCTGTTGTTAAGAGCAAAATAAAGGGATTAACGAAGGATTTAGAGAGTGCTGTTGGGTTAAATGAAGATCAAGCAACATGTCAAGTTAGTAGAAAAGTAATTAAAAGGGAATA
>NW_003556965.1:0-1326 GCF_000090795.2 Amphimedon queenslandica
TGTGTAGTTGTACGTTACTCTAATTAGAGAGCAGGGGAAGTTAAAAGAATCTGTGAAACTGCTACAAGAGGTTTTGGAGATACGAGAGAAAATCAACGGCTCCACTCACCAAACAGTATGTATATGTACATGTACTTATACATGTATATGTACATGTTATATGTACATGTACATAAATTTTCCTTTTTCTTGATATTAGGTTGCTTCTACGCTCAATAATTTGTCAGTCTTACACGGTAAACTAGGAGAGCATAGAACAGCCGAAGATTTCTGTCGTCGAGCACTGGAGATACGACAAAAAGTTAGAGACATTAATTAGATGCTATTGCGGTGTTTATATTTATTTATTTATTTGTTTTATATTTGATTCCTCCAGTTGTTAGGTCCCAATCATCCTGATGTGGCACAGCAGCTAATAAACCTAGCAACACTTTGCCAGCACCTTGGGAAATACGAGGAGGCAAGGAACAGATTGCAATACTCTCTTGATAATACATTATTGTACTCGTGCAGGTGGAATGGTACTACCAAAGAGCACTAGAGATATATCACACAGAGTATGGACCAGATGATCCAAGAGTAACAAAAACACTAAATTACCTCGTAAGTATAAAAACAAAAATGATTATTCTCTAGTTTATCCTTCTTCCTATTTCCATTCTGTTTTATCTTTTAGGGTAAGTGCTACATGAAGCAGGGTAAACTGGAAGCAGCTGAGAGTATATTCAAGAAAGTAAGGACATCAGTGCAAGCCCAAGAGAGCAGCATTGGGAGGGACAGTCGGGAGCACTCCTCATCCCCCACTTCAATGCTCGGGCGGATAACCCCACCTCTTCCTGTAAGCTGTCCTCTGATAATAATGTGACTCTGTTTGTGCGACAGGTTTTAGAAGAGAGGAGACACCACACTCTTCCGTCTCCTAAAAGAAGCTCAAGTGCTCATCGATTGCAAGGAATCTCACCTTCTTCTTCTTCCCCTTTGAGCAAAGGAAGGGGCGGGACTGGAGGAGGAGGGGCTATTTATGAAGATAAAATAATTGACAACGATCAGGTCTGTAGAGTATATTGATGCTAGTAGAAAAAGATTGAGTCGCATTTTTTTCATTATGAGCACTTGAAAAATTGCTTATGCTTTTGAAAAAGTGACTCCAAAAATTTCTATGATTCATGCCTGTAGAAGTTTAAAAAATAGCATGTCTTATTTTTTATAGAAAGTAGAAAGTTTTAAGCAGTGCATCAATTCACCAGTCCCTGTATATCCTCTTCTGTAGAGATCGAAAGCAAGTCGAGCATCTTCGGTCTCTTCTAACGTCCTCAAGTTCTTTAA
>NW_003556966.1:0-1326 GCF_000090795.2 Amphimedon queenslandica
TATATAATTTTGTTCCCACTTTAATTCACTTCTCTTTAATCTAATGATGGAGTCTATATTGTTGCTAAGAATACACCAGTGAGAGAATTTAAGAAACAAATTATTGAAGAAGCAAGAGTACAAAGAATTGACTGTGTCCTTGAATTAGACAAGTAAGTACATCATGTGGCTATCATGGGGCTATCATTTGACTTATTGTGTAGAAAGAGATTACTAAAGAAGAATTGAAGGTCACCTGGTAGAGTGTATCTTGATCATCAATTGATTGAGAGATATTCATATATATGCTGGTAGTGAAATGTATATGGAAATATTGAAAGGTCAGCATTTTAAATAATGAGGGTATTATTCTCATACTCTAATAGAACCTGAAAAGATGAAGCTCCCAACACAGATGCATGCAGGTGTATGTTAGAAGATGGTGTCCATCAGAATTTTCAGTTGATCCAACAGAAGAAGTGATTCTAAAATAATGCTATGTAACTTTTTCCTTTAGTTTTCAGAGTTAAGTGGAGTTCCTGTTGATGCCATTTCTGTTGCAACAGTTAGCAATTGACATTTTACTATCAGCCAGTTATTTTTCCTTTAAAAGTATTTGAGATCATTTCCAGCTGTGATATCACATCTCGATATTAAGAATGAGTTGGAATGGAATCAAGCATCACTGTATGATGCTGATGGAGATGTCATTTATTACAAGTACACTATAATAAAATTGCTCTCGCAATAATTATACTGTTATTTTTAGAGACAATAGAAAACAATTGAAGGAGATCACAACTGAAGAAAGAGCAGGATTTAAAATGACAGAAAGCAAAAGGTCTGTTGCATAAGACCAATACTGCAGTAGCCAATAAGCTGTCTTGCATTCTGCATGTGGCTTTATGTGTATGTTCATCTTTAGGTTATAGTGTTGCTGTTTATGGCATTGGGTCATTGTATGATGTTCCAGGAGACAAAGGGGATGAGGATTGAGTACATTTAGTGGCAAAGCGTGTATATGTGGCTTGTAGGCTGTCTCCCCTCTTCAGCTATTGGTGATATTATTTTAGATCCAATTGTGTTTGCATTGTCTTTTTGAGCTTTGGTAGCTTTATTATCATCATCATCATTATTATTATCTTTGTTGTTGTTTTCTTGTATAAAAATGATATACATTTGATCAAATAAAAGTTGATGTCTATATCATTTTAGCAAAAGATGGACAACATTTTCAAAAGACTATAACTCATAAAATTAAAGCAATTTGCCCAAACTTTCTGCATAGTATAAGTACATCAATATATTTTTTAAATGTAATGAAAATTGTGAGTAATTTTTGAGCCA
>NW_003556967.1:0-1325 GCF_000090795.2 Amphimedon queenslandica
GATTTTAAATCATCTCACATGATCAAGCTTCTAAGACACCTCCATATCATTGCTGAAGCAAAAAATAGAAAAGAAGGAAGCTATTTTTTTCCCTGTGCTTTACAATCTTGTAAAAAGCTCAATCCTGCCCCAACAGAAATACAACCGCTTCTCATAGCATGGGAGATTCAAAATGGTGGCACAAAAACTCTAGCCATCCCACAAGGATTATTTCCTTTAACCATTGTACACCTTTTAGAGAAAAAGAATATTGTACAATTTGCTCCTGATCCAGATTCAGATGATGAAACAGAATTCTATAGATATCATGATGCCATGTCACTCCGGGTTTTCAACGAAGAGTATACCATTGATATCATCAATCGCTATACGCATATCGAAATACGTTTTTACGATTGCAAAGAATTTTGTCCACAAATTCGAGAATTAGTTATGGATGCTATCAAAAAAAGTAACAATGATCTCAAAGTTGGTAAAAACCATATCTTTGCATTCAAGTGCCCCAGAAAAAATAAACGATGTTACTGCATTGTCAAAGAAGATTTGTCTTCAACCAGATGTACTCAATGTCGATCACACTGTAAAGTATTACAAGGTGATGATAACAGCTACAGGTGCTGGTTTAGTGATTGTCAATCATCCAGTCCAGGTTAGTAATGCACAATGAAGAGTATTCTGATGGAGTACCACCATTGATGTATTGGCATTACTTTTAATTTATTCAAAATTTTAATATTACATTTCTTAGGAACCAAAGCATCATTAGAAGATCCACCTACTAAAAAACGTAGATTAAAATTAAGTAAATAAATTAATAATAAATAGCATACTTTAATCTGATACAATTTAGGTGCTTCTGACCGGTTTAGAAATGTTTCTGATAGACTTGCAGGTGTCATATTATCTTGTCTGATTGCAGTATCAGGGAAACTTAATGCTAAAAAACTGATAACACAGGGGCTACATGATGAAATGATTACTGGTCATGATATTGACTCAAAAAAAGCTGCCAAGCTAGTACTTGTAATACAGACTACTCTTGATGCCCAGCCTAATCCTGAAGCATATCTAAATGACGTGTGCTCAGCATTGAAAGAACTTGGAGAGAAACAAATCACTGATATAGTGAATGAATTGGAACGTAAGTTAAACTAATTTTATTAGTAACTGACATTTTATGATACCATTATAGAGAGTAAAACAGATTGATCTTGCTAACATTATCAACTGCACCATCAAATAACTTATTAGTTCTTGTGTGCTTTGAATTTGACTTAAATACATTGTTTGTGTGATTTTTCTTATATGCCTGTTTATTTCAAAAA
>NW_003556968.1:0-1325 GCF_000090795.2 Amphimedon queenslandica
TATTTTTCAAAAATTGGCTGTTTTTAAAAAATGGCCATAACTTGAAAAATTGAGGTTGGCATCGGCTCAAACTTTTTACACAGCATAAGGACATAATTATGTATCAGAAAATGTAATAAAAATTTGGAGTGATTTTGGAGCCTTTTTTTGGAAAAAACCATGGACTATAGTACAGGGAAATTTTTAAAAATTAGCCCATTTTAAAAAATGGTCATAACTTGAAAATTCAAGCTCAGAATCAGCTCAAACTTTCTACATAGCATAAGTACATCAATATGTAACAGAAAATGTAATAAAAATTTGGAGTGATTTCGGAGTGTACAGACTCTCTGGTAGAGGTGGAGGAGATGGGGGAGAAGCCATGAAGTTAGTAACTACAGGGTAGCCTAGTGGAAGAACTTCAAATTCAGATTTGATAAAAGTGAACAACTGAGCTTGAGTACACCGTGCAGAATTATACTGGAAAAACATGTGCTATCACATGGCACATGTGCATGGGCCCATTAGAAAGAAATATAGAATATGATTGATATTACTTACAGTTCTGACAGCTGCAGAGACAACTTGCTCTAAAGCCGCATCATTCAATCGACTGGTTCGGTGTATTCCCTTGTCAGCACAAAATCTCTCAATAGTACGGTGATGTTTCAGCTATTATATAGGCGGTAGCCTATATGTAGGATTGAGGTTGATTTTTCAAGATGGCGGCCGTTTTTATGATTTTCAAACACTTATAACTCTTTTATCTTACGTTGCACAGCCTTATAAATGGCTTAGATGAGCTCTCCTTCACCGAGCGATTCTCCTAATACCTTTAAAGTGGGCTGTAATGTAGCGGGAGCATTTCTGAAGAATAGGCCCAAATTCAAATTTCTGCAAAATTCTTCAGACTTTTTTTTCTTCTTCTTTCATCTTCTTCTATCTCCCCTCTAATCTTTTAAATCAGAGAAGTGCTTAAGTTGGCTTTTACATCACTCCTCTGGGCTTGGGTCAAGGACCACAAAGGTAGTTTCAAAAAGAAGCGAGGACAAAGAACAAAATGGAAGACAGAATTCAGCTGCAGACACCGTGTGGGTTTGTGGTTTGACGCCATTTTAATTTATGCGCACGTGATCAGCATGAATATAATTAACCTAACCACAGAATCATAACAAAGTCTAATTTATAAATTTAAGAAAAAAGAATGGAAACAAGTAAATAAAAAACATTAAAAATGAAAAAGTAGTAGGATTGGATTGGGAAAAAGTAAAGAAACAAGAGGGTACTTGCAAACTGGTGTGAGAAGAAATCCTACACCACTGCATGAAAGTCATGGCTTCATAGTT
>NW_003556969.1:0-1325 GCF_000090795.2 Amphimedon queenslandica
TTGGATTATGCTATGTCTGGTCATTAGTTCTGTCCTCTGCTATTCTGTTCTTGTTTTCCTTACACTTAGCAAAGACCAGCTGTGTCCTTGCTACAAGTCGGGCAGCAAGAAAATTTCAAACTAGTTATTGTTCATTGATAGGTGTTAATCTTTGTTTTAATCTCATCATGATTTATCATTTTTGATTTTATCATCGCAAATCACTTATGTATAATATTGATGTTTTTAATTCCTTTCTGATCAATTATTTAAATTATAATAATTATTAATAAATAATAATAATAATAATAGACAAAGAGCGATTGTGGAGGGAGAGAGGGACTAGTGATGCAAAATACAGCTGCTTAAAAATATCAAATTATTAATTATTTTAGTTATTAATATCAGGTGTAGCTCCTGTTGAATGACCAGTTCTTTGCTGATCGGTACTGCCTTCCAAGTGGGCAGAACTCTCACTTGCTGACCTAAACAACAATGTAAAATATACCAGTAATATTCCATTGGATCATTAGAGTTGCTTATCATGTAAAACAGGAGGTGTTGCTTTACCTCAAAGCTTTCAGTACATGCACAATAGCACTGGGAGCAACGTTCTCTTTCAGCAGTTCCAGTATCTAGCCAGTGAACAGGTGAGAAAAGTATTTTAAAATATTTATATGATGCTTACAACTTTGAATAAATCATGATCTAAAGGCACTTCACTTAGTTCCACTAGCTCGAATAGTTCCTCTATTCCAATCAATAATTATAAAACAGAGAAAGGAGCTCGCTTACTCTCATAGGAAGACTTCTGGAAGGACTTCGCAGAAAACTTGTACCTTTCTTTACCACCTTCAGCAGCCATTTAAAAATTAATAACTAGTTATAACTATTAATAACTATTGATATTTTTAATAACTGGTTTTAATAACTGATGGGGTTAAAAATTATAATAAAAATTAATTTTTTACAATTTTCAGCATTTTAATTTTTTTAGCTAGACATGCTAAAGCTCTGTAAAACTCCATTGGAAAGAATAGGATCCTCCAATACCGTGTTATCCATTGCTGTAGGCAGCACCTTATACTTTGGTTGTAAAGAAAACAGGTACAATTTATATTAAACAATAATTAAATTTTATTACAAATTTAGTGCCTTGAAAAATAATGAAATTGGTCAACATTCACATTTTTCTTTTGATCGACTTTCATCTTTTTCCTCTCCTGTCGTCACTCTTCAGTTCAGTGGGTGTGGTCAATATTTAGCGGCAAGTTACGAAGATAAAACCCTAAAGGTGTGGTCACTCTTGGACTTGAACGAAATAGCAAATGGTAAAAAAATAACTG
>NW_003556970.1:0-1325 GCF_000090795.2 Amphimedon queenslandica
TGAATACACTTAGCATGTATATCCTCTATTCAGCTATCTGAACATCTCTCCCAATAGAGGTGCACAAAGGTGTTTGGATAATCGAGGATGTACTGTACCAAATTAGCTACTACTACATGTACAAGTAACTAATGAATCGCCAAAAAATTGCCAAAATTATATTTTGGCAAAACTGCTTAACCCACAAAACTGCTAAACCCACAAAACTGCTAGTACAAGTACCATTGCATGTCAGGAATTAGTTGACTTACATGTAAGTGGTCCAGATCTTCCCTTGACTTGGCTAGCATTGCAATCTTCCCAATATAACGATTATTGATACCCCTTGAGTGGAGGAGGCATTTCAATGAGGTGCCATCAATTGGTGATATATTAAGATATATACAGTCTCTCACCTACAGGTGTAAAACAATCATTAGTACATACATGCACAGTATAGCTGCATGGTTTATCATGGCCTCAAATTTATAATGTTTAAATTTTCTTTGAAATTAACATACACGATTTAATTTTTTTTATATTTTAATTGATGTTCACAAATGTAGTGGACCTGCACAAAAATTAATTCCATACTTTAAAAAAACAAAATTTATGCATGACCCTAGGACAATACAATAACAGTAAAAATATCTAAAATTAGACTAAAAATTATAAAGCATTTACAGAAAAATTTTCATGCTACAAGAAGTAGAAAGTATAATGTAAACCAAACATAGTATGAAATATGCAACAAAAGAAAGTTAATATACCACAGGCGCAGGGTGCCTTTTTTTAGGGCTGTAAATGTGGCTGATTTCCAGACTGTTTGAAGATTCACAGAAACTAATTCGGCAAAAATCAAATTATTACGGTGCAAGATGATAAGAGACGGTTTAAATTCACGATAATTAAATCTGCAAAATAGATCTTTAGGCCAATTCGTGAAATTTACAGCCCTGTACCCTACGGTACACATACAAATTTAGGTACAGCATTCATTGTTAAAAGTACAAATTATTAAATTGGGTACCTCTAACCACAAAATAAAGTCCCGACATGTACATGTATGTCTGTCAGCAGTTAATCAACAGAACAAGTGACTGTATAAAACGTGCTTTGTTTCACAAGTATACACTACAAACAATGTTGACTACACAATTAATCACAACAAATATTACATACATGTACATGTGTATAGCAAATAAATTATAATAATTGCAAATAACAATTTCTCTTTTTTGTTATAAAAAATAATAATAGATTGCACACACTTTTAGGAAAACCTCAGACATTGAGTTGAGATTGTACATTACAGTCATTTAGTTTATCATTACTAGCTTTCAAAT
>NW_003556971.1:0-1325 GCF_000090795.2 Amphimedon queenslandica
TACATTGTTTACATTATAATACTAGTGGATTAGAGAATGTTGAGTATGGAAATAGTATCCAGTACTCAATATAGGTCAAATTGTCCATGCATTAGAAATAATGAGATTTATGTAGAGTGAGCTCTGCTTACCATATATGGTATGATTAGCAATAATCATAGTACATATATTTATGGGCTACTGTACATTCAGTGCAAATTTGTATAAGCTACAAATATCATTTTATCCTTACTCCTTGTATTTTTATTCATAATAGAATATAATGAGAAGCTTAAAGTTAAGGATGCTGAAATATTGGAAGAGAAGACACAAGTAGAGGAGAAGAAACAGATTATTACTGGTTAGTGTATCATCAGTACATAATATTAGATGAGAGAATATTCTATTAATGTAGAAGATTATGAGAAACTGAAACTCAAAGTAGCTGATATGGAGGAACAATATCTCAAGGAGAAACAGATCATTATTGGTTAGTTAACTATACACACAGCATGTATTAGATGAGAGAATATGTTTATTGTGTAGACGACAATCAAAATCTCAAAACTCACATTTATGAGAAAGACAAAGTTATAGCCAAACTGACATCAAATGAGAAACAGATCATTACTGGTTAGTGTATCATCATCAATCAATAATAATTATTAATATTTTATTAATTTATAGACCTTAAAGAAAAGGAGTTGTTCATAGCCAAACTAGTGAAGGAAAGACAAGAGAGGGTCCTCAAGCAACCTATCAAAGAGACTAGTTCCATTGGACTACAATTTAATTACCTGATCCCTTCAATGGGTAAATTATTCATGTACATGTACATGTACACATGTGAATGATTGTGTGTACTATACTGGTATTAGATATGATGTGTCTGTATTGTTTCAGATTCACTAGACTCTAGTGTCATTATAGCTGGACAGAAGCTCTTTATCCTACAAGGAGACAGGTCTGACTCACTCCAGTGGGAGAAATACGGATTTAGATTAGAGTGTCCTCAAAGAGCAGTGTCCAAGGATACTGAAGTAGCTGTTACTGCACTAGCTGGTGGTAATTTCAAGGTACCCAAAGGTACTGTGCTAGTGAGTGCAGTATATGTAATATCAGTATCTAAGGCACTATTAAAACCACTGGTAATAGAGCTACAACATTGTGTGGATCTAAGGAAGACTAGTCAGACTTTTTACCTCAAGTTTGTGAGAGCTCCACTGAAGTGTCCTTACCAGTTCAGTATAGTTGAAGGAGGATGTTTTAGAGTTGGTAAAAGATACGGATCAATAAAGCGTGAGCAGTTCAGTTGTATGGGTATTGTAGCTGAGATGAGTAATGGA
>NW_003556972.1:0-1325 GCF_000090795.2 Amphimedon queenslandica
TCTTATCTTGATGATACCATTGTGATACTTTACAAACCGTGTCCCTTTAATCTTTTAGTCAGTAAGTCACGTCACATGTAAACCTGTACTTTTATTTTTTCCTTCTATGATACCATTGTGATACTTTACTAAACTGTGTTATTCACAATCTTTCAGCCAGTAAGTCACATCACATGTGATTGTGTAATTTTATTCTTTTCTTCTATGATACCATTGTGATACTTTACTAAACTGTGTTATTCACAATTTTTCAGGTGGTAAGTCACATCACATGTGAATGTGTAATTTTATTCTTTTCTTTTATGATACCATTGTGACACTTAACTAAACTGTGATATTCACATTTTTTAGGTGGTAAGCCACATCACATGTGAATGTGTAATTTTATTCTTCTCTTTTATGATACCCTTGTGATACTTTACTAAACCGTGTTATTCACAATCTTTTAGTCAGTAAGTCACGTCACATGTGAATGTGTAATTTTATTCTTCTCTTTTATGATACCATTGTGATACTTTACTAAACTGTGTTTTTCACAATCGTTTTTCAGCCAGTAAGTCACATCACATGTGAATGTGTAATTTTATTCTTTTCCTCTATGATACCATTGTGATACTTTACTAAACTGTGTTTTTCACAATCTTTCAGCAAGTAAGTCACATCACATGTGATTATGTAATTTTATTCTTTTCTTCTATGATACCATTGTGATACTTCACTAAACTATGTCATTCACAATCTTTTAGTCAGTAAGTCACGTCACATGTAAATGTGTAATTTTATTCTTTTCTTCTATGATACCATTGTGATACTTCACTAAACTGTGTCATTCACAATCTTTTAGTCAGTAAGTTACGTCACATGTAAATGTGCAATTTTATTCTTTTCTTCTATGATACCATTGTGATACTTAACTAAACTGTGTTATTCACAATCTTTCAGAGAGTAGGTCACGCCACTTGTGAATGTGTAATTTTATTTTATTCTTTTCTCTATGATACCATTGTGATACTTTACTAAATTGTGTTATTCACAATCTTTCAGCCAGTAAGTCACATCACATGTGAATGTGAAATTTTATTCTTTTCCTCTATGATACCATTGTGATACTTTACTAAACTGTGTTTTTCACAATCTTTCAGCAAGTAAGTCACATCACATGTGATTATGTAATTTCATTCTTTTCTTCTATGATACCATTGTGATACTTTACTAAACTGTGTCATTCACAATCTTTCAGTCAGTAAGTCACGTCACATGTGAATGTGTAATTTCATTCTTTTCTTCTATGATACCATTCTGATACTTCACTAAACTGTGTCATT
>NW_003556973.1:0-1325 GCF_000090795.2 Amphimedon queenslandica
ATGTTTTGATAGTTATGTGATGTTAATATCCTGTGTGGTTTGTTATTATTTCCTGTATGCATGTTTATAAGTATGTGTGTTCTGTCTGGACTCTTGTTCACTTGTTCTACTCTCCCGATGTTCTCTCTCTCTCTTCTTGCTCATTCATTATATTGTATTGCGTTGAGTTTATTGATACTTATTATAAACGTTACGTACTGTACATGATAGTACATGCATATATACATGTACATGTAAGTATAATGGTACATGAAAGTGATAGATATGCACATTAAGCAAAAACTACACTGTACATAATCAAAACTGTGATATCATTATCACAATCTTTATACAAGTACTATAATTAATCCTTGAAATTTTGATATACACATGTACATGGAGCTGAGAAAATGAGAGGTGTACTAACCACTGAATAATGAATGAAATAATGATTTTTTGATATCAAATGTTCTACAGTATTCTTCTAGTTAAGCTTCAGTATAATACAGTACATATATTAATGGGACAAGACACTGTAACACAAGTCAGGTGAGTGGTCACAAAGACAAGATGAACCATCAAATGTTCTACATTCATTAACTTAATAAATAAATCATTGAATGATTGAAGAATGCATGTAGAACAAGACACCAAAGGTGCGTGGCCTCACCCCTATAAATGTTATGGGTCAGAGGTGTTGGTGACATTGTTCATTTAGAATTAAAATATGAGTGATGGGACTGGTAGTGCATGGCAGTAAAAGTCCCTCCAAAAATTAGGGTTAAGCATAGCCGGACTTTACATGTACCACATCCTTTTCAAGATTTGTCTTTTAAGGAACAATTTTTTGGAAATAGCATCGTGGGTTTGAAACTATAGCTTTTGATGTTGTTATTATAAAAGATACACTAACCATAACAGCTGGATCAACATTAGTTATGTAATATATTGAACATGACCCCCGAGTGGTGTATCAGATATACACGAAAATGATATTCATAATCCCGAGGGCGTAGCACGAGGGATTATGAATATCATTTTCGTGTATATCTGATACACCCACGAGGAAAAGGTCATGTTCTATCTGGCTTGTATAATGGGAAGCCATAAGAAGGAAAGGTTATGCGCATGCTCAGTAGCACGTGGTACAACTGTAAGGGACCAATATGGCTGAAGGAGAAGGAGAACCACGAGAAAAAGTAGCAAAAGAAGCGAATGAAAATGTGTAAAGCGCTCAATAAAGGTTAGCCTTCATTAGTGCTGATGAAATGGAAGAAATTAGTACAGGTTTTGAACCCTTGGACACTAATAGAGATATGAAGGTACTTACTCAACGGCGGTGTGGT
>NW_003556974.1:0-1325 GCF_000090795.2 Amphimedon queenslandica
CTCAAACTTTCTACACAGCATAAGTACATCAATAAGTATCAGAAATTTTAATAAAAATTTGGGGTAATTTCGGAGCCATTTTTTGAAAAAAACCATGGGCTATAGCCTTGGGTCTTTTTCAAAATTTGGCGCGTTTTTTAAAATGGCCATAACTTGAAAAATTGAAGTCAGAATCAACTCAAACTTTCTACACAGCATAAGTACATCAATATGTATCAGAAAATTTAATAAAAATTTGGGGTAATTTTGGAGCCATTTTTTGAAAAAACCATGGGCTATAGCCTTGGGTCTTTTTCAAAATTTGGCGCATTTTTTAAAATGGTCATAACTTGAAAAATTGAAGTCGGAATCAACTCAAACTTTCTACACAGCATAAGTACATCAATATGTATCAGAAAATTTAATAAAAATTTGGGGTAATTTCGGAGCCATTTTTTGGAAAAAACCATAGGCTATAGCCTTGGGTATTTTTCAAAATTTGGCCCATTTTTAAAATGGCCATAACTTGGAAAATTTATTGTCGGAATCAGCTCAAACCTTCTATACAGCATAAGTACATCAATATGTATGTGTCAGATTAATGACAATTGTACCTGAAATACTGCAGGATCAAGATTGGAGACAGCAATATACTGGAGGTTATTCTGTACCATGTAGACTAGAGCAGGTACAGAGAGCTTCAAAGTGTCCCTCCAATTTACAATGACACTTTGAAAAAGATAAGCAGTGAACTCTATCAGCCCTTTCTTCTCAGATATAAATAATATGATTACACACGTTAAGAGCTTTAGTGTCTCTGATAATACTACTGCAGTGGTACTGATGTACATCTCACCCACTTGAATACGAGAGTATCTCATGGAGAGGATCAGCAATGCATTCTGTATTGTCAGGATAAATAAACTGGCGTATTTTAGACCTAGGGTAGGAGTGTTAAAAGTTAAAGAGAATGTTACTGCTGTTTTTACTAATAAAGAGAGCTTTATGTTTAAATCGTAGTGAGTATTGTTTTAAAATTTAAAGACAAAATAAGTAAATTATTGTAAATTTAATTCAACAATTGGGCATTCGTATCATTATTCAAGGACATATTCATATTTCAACCTCTTAAAAATCTTTCTAGTAACTTTAAAATCTCTGCAATTTTGCATGATAGATACAACATTAATGGCTTTCATGCTTGGCTGGATTGTAGGTAAACCCATTGCATTATAAATAATTAATTTAAGTTCTGTAAATTAAACTGGTCTTACCCCCAGCCTTTTCTTTATTCATACTGCACTAGGTTTAGGTACTGCAATGCTGGAGCAACACACACAGCATGG
>NW_003556975.1:0-1325 GCF_000090795.2 Amphimedon queenslandica
GGTATGGTGAGTGAGTTTGTATTATTTAGTGGGTGAAATCTAATTTAGATAATTAGTAAATTACTATGTGTTTGTGTAGTGGACTGTAGTGCTGTCAGATATATTGCAATGTAGTAGTATTATAATATGATGCATTTTTATGAACTTTGTGTATTTTAATTGGTACATGTCAGGGCTTCATTTGGGGTGGCGGAGGGGGGCGCTCGCCCCCCTTGGGAAACACTTGCCCCCCCTTGATTGACTTATTAACATGAAAAATTTCATCACCACAGCAGTAAATTGTATAAGTGTTTCTATTGTGCATACACAATAGAAATATTAGTGACCCCTCTTTTTAAAATATTTTTAACCCTGCCCCCTTGTATAAAATCCAGATGAAGGCCTGCATGTAATCGTTCATGTACATGTATTGGTTTTGTCTTTATATTCTCCCTCCCCCTCTCTCCCTCAGGAGGAGAGCAGGGTTCAAGCAAGAGAGGAGGAAGAGAAGAGACGTGAGATTGCAGAGAAATTCCAAACAACAATTGACGACATTACGGAAAGAATGCAAGAGCACCATGACAGGAACGTGTCACTGAAACAAGAAAATGCTGAGTAGGTCATGTGATTGTCATGTGATTCATTGACCACACCCACTACCCACTAGTTTAGTAGGCAAGTTAAAGAAACTGATTGAACAATATGAAGCGAGAGAAAAAGTAAATTTATGCATTCACATACAAGGATATAATTGTGGCGTCATTTCAATGTACTTTTTAAACTTTCTCTCCTCTCTCTCTCCCTCTCCCTCCCTCCCTCCCTCCCTCCCTCCTTTCTCTCTCTCTCTCTCCCTCCTCTCTCTCTCTCTCCCTCCCTCAGCAATTTGAAGAGTTATTGAAGCACAAGCAGTTGGAGCTTCAGTTAGGAGAAGCTAAACTAGCCCAGCAGATGGTGGCAATGGCTGAGACTAAAGAGAGCAACCTTGTGGAGAGACAATATGTGAGAATGAGGCATACTTTAATTAATGATAATGATACTGATACTGATAATGATACTGATACTGATACTGATAATGATACTGATAATGATACTGATACTGATACTGATAGTGTACCTTATAAACTCACTCTGAGCTTATTAAAAGCCAATTCTTATCAAAATTGGATTTTTTAAATTGTTCAAAAATCGGGCTAAAGTCCCTGTACTATAGTACAGGGATTTTGGCTCAATTTTGCCAAAAATGAAAAGGTGAGAATTTTCAACTTTTTAAATTTTTCCTGATGCGTATACATGTACTTATGTTGCATAAAAAGTTTGAACTGATTCCGATTAAGTTTGGATTTTTA
>NW_003556976.1:0-1325 GCF_000090795.2 Amphimedon queenslandica
TGATCAAACAGCCAGTACTAGTAGTGGGCCTGAGAGTGCTAGACCTAGTACCAGTACAAACAGTAGTGATGGGCGGTATCGGTTCCAAAGTATCCGGTTCCACGGTTCTGGTGCTTGATTTGCTGGTACCGAATCCTGAAGTAATACCGACCGAAGTTTCGGTTCCGGAAGCCACACCCAATAAGCATTAATTAACTATTATAACTAGTAATAATCATTAATAATCAGCTAATTATTATTCATAAATATTGAGTAATTAATTTAAAATGGCTACGAGTAGCTTTCCATGCTAGATGCTACAGGTAATCGGAACCGTACTCGGTACCATCAATACTCTCAGGTGAAGTACTCGGTATCGAACCGAAATGGAAAAATCTGGTACCGCCCATCACTAACAAACAGTGTTTGTGCTAACACTGCACAATCAAGCTCATCAGAAACCTATTTGTAGTTAGAAAGCCATTGGTTATTGATGCACTCAGGTGGCTGAAAAATAATAGTAATTTATATAGTGATGTGAATATTGATGAATCTGTTATAGATAACAATGAGTGTTCTGACAGAAACTGAGCAAAGCTCTAGCATTGAGCCTCCCAAAATTAAATGTTCAGTAGTCAGAACAGATCATACACTACCAAATTTAGAGGCCATTGACTTCATCAGAAATGGATCATATAATAATCAAGTGCATCAGCTTCCTTGAGTAAGTGGCCAGCCAATAAATTTATATGAAGATAATAGTGCAAAAGAAATGGCATTTCCATGTCTGTTTCCGAGTGGAATCAATGGTCTTCATACAGCAAGAGACCCATCAATAACATTTACTGATTGTATTCAATCATGCTTACTTAATGCTGATAATTCCTGGTCCAGTAATATTCCATATTTACTATGGTCAGCAAATTTACTTAAAAAGATGAGATTACGAGATTCTGTATCAATCGCAATGTGAATTAGATCATCATCATCATTGGGTAGCACAGGATGTAGCACTGCTGGTGAATTATTAAATGGAGATTTAAGTTAAAACTTGGAGCTTTTAGGAAATTCATATGCAATTATGGGCAATATACGTGGTTCCTTAGCTTACTGGAATAGAGTAAAGCTTGATTTGTTTGCAATGTTTAGAACGTTAGGTCCAGCTACTTTCTTTATCACTTTAAGTGCAGATGATATGAATTGGTTTCATTTAATGTGTGTACTTGCAAAAAGTGATGGAAAGAATCTTAGTGACGATGAAGTAAAAGAGCTGTCTACTTCAGAACGTAAAAGGTTGCTAAGTAGCTACTCAGTGATAGTAGCACATCATTTCTCTCATTGCTTTC
>NW_003556977.1:0-1325 GCF_000090795.2 Amphimedon queenslandica
ATTCTACTCTACTCTGGATTGGCAGGTAAGCTGTTATTAAGACTATTTAATGATAATAGATCTACACACTATTCATTTCATACAGATTGTGCTATCACTAACTTTCAATGTACTGATGGGCCAGTATGTGCAGGGGATAGAATAGAATGCAGTTGCACAACAAATACTAGTACTTTACAGTGGAACATTAGTTACAGTGAAGTGGAACCTTTAATATGGAACATGATTACAGAAGCTTATTTTAGTCATGGCGCAGATACAGAAAAATATTCCTATGGTTACAATTTCACATTTAATACGACTTATACAGGACCAGACACTTCAATACTGACCTTTAATCTTAGTCAGTCTGAGAGTGTACTTATTATATGTACAGATTCAAATGATGGTGATACAGAGCATACAACAGTTACTGATTTAGGTTAGTATACAGAAAGTATAGTTACTTTCTTTATATCTATTGCTTAATATGAAATTCTTATAAATAGGTTATTATGCAAAAGCACCGACAAACTTAACAACAACCTTCAATCCAAGTGGAGTTACTTTACAATGGGAGGACACTGATAATAACTGTACTTCTACTGTGTATAACGTGACTGTTATTAGTTGTTCATGTACATCAACCAGTGTATTAACATATAATACTAGCAAGACAACCATACATATAAACTCAAGTGATTTATTAGAAAATGTAACCTATGCATACACTGTTAGAGGGTGGAATGAACAGCAAGGTAACATCAGTGAACCATTCACACTTGGTAAGAACGTATGAACAGCTGAACAATAATTATGGTTTACATCTGATTTTGATTTGTAGCTCCCATTGAAGTGATGAGTATTACAATAAACATCACTAATACTACTGATCCTTGTAAGAATAATAGTTGCTGTGCTAACGTTACACTGGATATAATACTGGTGAGATACAATGGATATTTCATAAATTTAACCAACAATTTATGTAGGCATCATCGCATCCAAATCAGTACTATAACATATCTTTATACAATTCCAATACTGGGTTATCATCATACAAAATAAAAGAAACAGAAAGGACTGGATCAGAATTAAAATATAATGAGGCCTATTGCTTTACAGTTACACCAATGAGTAATTGCACAGAAATGCCAATAGGTATGTTGTATGCTTAATAGTTTATATTGAGTACTTTATAATGTACAGATATTGGCACATCAACTACTGAATACCAATGTCAACCACCAGAAAATGCTTCTCCTGGCTTCAATGTTATTATTACTGCAGTTAGCACTACTGATAATTGTGATTATGATTGTTGTGCTAATATCACAATTTCCGTA
>NW_003556978.1:0-1325 GCF_000090795.2 Amphimedon queenslandica
ATCATGATAGTGCGAGTGATAGTGATAGTACATTACTATCGCGACCATCGCATATATCGATACTATCGCCCAGCACTACTAATATCTTTGGGAAAGCTCTTCTATACAAGACTGTCAGTCATGCCCAGTTTGTTTGTTTCTTTGTCTGTTTGTTTGTTAACGACCTGGGGGCGAAGCCCCCAGGTCGTTCCTATAATTGAATTCACCGGCGCGCTATCTATATATATATATATATTTGTATGTCCACACTTACATTTCTTCTATACATGTTGTATTGGAGAAATAACAAGCCTTAGCAACCACCCGCCCACGCTCCTTTACGTGAGTGGGTGTGGTCACGGCAAACAAAATGGCGGCTTACACATGGGACAAAGTTAAGAGCTTTCTAACAGCAAGAGAACATAGTGATACTATCTAAAGACTTCTCTAGAAGCATTATAAGGTAGAGAGAACCTCTATAAGTCTTAATAATGACCAAGTTGTACTTGCAAGGTGGTGAAATCAATTATAGGAATACTTTTTACCCTGTTACGCTTGTTATGCGTAATATGGTGGATATTATTTATAATTATTTTTCAATATTTCATTGAAAGTGGGAGTGGTCAAAAAGAATAAAATGGTGACCAACACAGTTGAGAACAGTTACGAAGAACTCATGAGCTATCTAGCAGCAAAATAAGGAGAGATTCTGCTTTTCCAGCCTGCAGCTATAGTATCTACACGTACATGTAGAAGGCAGAGCCCCTCAATGCTTTAAATTTTTCTAAAGTCCATTTGCATTCGCCTGACCCCAGGAAGTGTTTACAGACCCCACCCAATAATTAACACAATGCAATAATATTGTGAAAAGTATGGCTGTACTTTCTGCATGGGTTATACATTTAACTTGGAGCTAAAGAGGTATAGCTGCTTCTTAAGCAGGGGCGTAGCTGGGAAGGAAATGATGAGGGGGCACAGAGAAAAATGGCGCGCGAAGCGCGCCGAAAATTTGGCCACACCCCCTTTTTAGCGTTCGTATAGTGCACTAAAATAGCATTTTACGTATTTTAAAAGCATCAAAATCTTACATTTTCAACAATGATTAATGTAAAATGAGTGTTTTGTTTCTGTCTACTTCTCATTTCTTGTACATTTACTGCTGTCAAGGTGGTTAATTTATATTACTAGGTGGTAGGTAATAAAACAAACAATGAATATCATTATCTACAACAATTGATGGGGGGGCCCAGGCCCCTGTAGGCCCCCCCTCAGATACGCCCCTGTTCTTAAGTATCACAATAGATGTGGCAAAAAGAGAGGAATGCACTAATATGCTTATTTTTACA
>NW_003556979.1:0-1324 GCF_000090795.2 Amphimedon queenslandica
TTCTTTTGTATATTAGTCCTTTTAAAAATATTGCTCACTTTATTATGATAGCAATGAGACAAGACTAGCATAGCTAATAGTTTTAGCCAGTGTAAATATAATGATGACATGGTAGAGACTTCCATAGCTCCATTTGGGCAATTGGGCTGCCATTTTAAAAATAATAACTACTACTAACCAATCAGTTATTAGACTATTCACATTAATTATTAAAGTAATCGAGTTGAAAATGGCTAAGAAACTCTGCTGAGTCTGTTTGAATGTCTTCCCAAGGCCAGTACTACTACTAATGAAGAAAATATAAGCACTGAAGTGCACATCTTAGCTTAATTAAAGTAATAATCGTAGTATTTAATTGACCACGCCCATCATGAATATTAATTAGCTCTAAAAATTTTCGCGGCGCGCTTCGCGCGCCGCATATTTTTTCTCCGTGCCCAGCCAACTCTCAGAGCTTAGATACGCCCCTGGTGTTTGTCCATCCTTATCAGTGGCCATTATATCACAGTTACACTCATTAATGAGATACTTTACAACATCTATGTGTTTAACAGCAAGATGAAGAACGGTCTGACCTTTAGTATCACAATATTGTTCATCCATTATATGACCATTGATGATTATGACCATACACTTCAAGACATCAAGTAATCCTTCAATAGCTACATAATGAACAAAAGGAACACCATATTTATCAGTGGTCATTATATCACAGTTACACTCATTAATGAGGTACTTTACAACATCTATGTGTTTAACAGCACAATGAAGAACAGTCCGACCATTAGTATCACAATATTGTTCATCCATTATATGACCATTGATGTTCATGACCATACACTTCAAGACATCAAGTAATCCTTCACTAGCTACATAATGAAGAAAAGGAACACCATCTTTATCAGTGACCATTATATCACAGTTACACTCATTAATGAGGTACTTTACAACATCTATGTGTTTAACAGCAAGATGAAGAACGGTCTGACCTTTAGTATCACAATATTGTTCATCCATTATATGACCATTGATGTTCATGACCATACACTTCAAGACATCAAGTAATCCTTCACTAGCTACATAATGAAGAAAAGGAACACCATCCTTATCAGTGACCATTATATCACAGTTATACTCATTAATGAGGTACTTTACAATATCTATGTATCCAACAGCACCAATCTGACCACTATTGTTAGTAGTCATTGGATAGTGATGAGTATTGATGAGGTACTTCACGACATCAAATAATCCTTCACTAGCTGCATCATGTAGAATAGTATTTCCATATTTATCAGGAGTCATTATATCACAGTTACACTCA
>NW_003556980.1:0-1324 GCF_000090795.2 Amphimedon queenslandica
TGCCAAAGTCAGAAATAATTTTAGTTCTGTTCTAGTTCTTGGAACTAAAATGCATATCACAATACTAGTATTATATTTTAGTTCCAGTACCAAAGAACTAAAACAACACTACTCAGTAGTTTGTTTTATGTTCTTGCTAGTTCCATGTCAGTCCTTACTCCAGTCCATTATAATAGTTCAAGCAACCGGCCCCAATTTGGGGCAGCCCGGTTTTACCCCCCCATTTCCCGTGCCCGAGCCCCTCCCGAGCCCGGTTTTACCAACCCCCTGTAGTCTTGCGTAGCCAGACCCAACTCCCTTCTATTATTTGGACATTTAAAGTACATGTATACATGCATCAGGAAAGTATGCTAATATTAATAAAGCAACTTCATAAATTTACTTTTTTCTGGTCCTGGTCTCTCATCAGTGTTTAGCCACGCCTAAAATTCACGCCCACGCAGCCCACGTGTGTAAAATGGTGTCCATCTCAGCATAGATATTATCAAGAGTACGGAGTGTCAAGAAGACTTTTATCGACTTTTATACCCCAAGTTCCCAACTGGCGCCAACTAGTCATGAGATTATGGTTCCTATTGTGTTTTGGGGCCATCATCCTCCAGTACACGATATCACCTGTATGACCAGGTACAGAGCTTTGGATTTTGATACTGACTATTATACTGTGTATTTAATTGGACAGAGGAGGATAAAGGAGGAGCTACTGGTACTAAAACGAGACAGATTTGTATCTTAAACTTATACAGGAAGAGAATCAACAGAGAGTTTGTGGTTAGGCCAATTATCACTATCACTTAAAAGCCTTTATGTATCATTTTTTATTTCCAATTAATTCCCCCATTTTTTAGTTATGTCCGAGACTATTATTACTAGAAATGGATTCTGGAGACAGGGACAGGATTGTCAGTCTTAGTAAAAATGGGTGCGTTGATGTGGTAGGGGTGTAGCTAGTTATTAATGTTATATTAATAGGTGCATAGCATTGTGGGATGGTAAAGATGGGACGTGTCTTAAGACTGTTAATAATCTTGGAAATGGAATGCATTATGGAATAAAGGTAGTGATAATATTAATGGAGCATTATGAAAATCAGGTTTCCCACATTAAATTGTGATAATATTGTGATAATATAATAATTGTGATAATATATTTTATATAGTTATACTTTCTTGTTCTTTATTATCATTAGCTGCAGGTGTGGAGTCTATCATTGGTAAGCTTCATTGAGAGGAAGGTTCTGCTGCTCCTGATTTCAAGTCTCATTTCACTGGCTCTCTCTCTGACTCATGGCAGTCCCCAGCAACTCCTTGTTCCCTTATTGACT
>NW_003556981.1:0-1324 GCF_000090795.2 Amphimedon queenslandica
AAGGATCATCTCGTTTGCTACAGTATGAGTTTCCATCAATGGGAATGACACTAAAAGTTGATGTTACACAGGGAAATTTGGCAGTTCGTGGATCATTTAGTGTTCAAAATCCAAATGAGCTCACACAAGATTTCTCTGTCATGAGCAATGGCAATGACATTGATTATTTCATTAGTCCCGAGTTATATGTACAGTCAACTACTGATGATGATGATGATGGTGGAAGTCGCAGAAAGAGACAGACATCAATACCCACTAATATTACTGATGCTAATGTGTACTTGTCTATTGTTGGATTGAATGATAACAATACATTTGTATTGAATACTACTTTTGGTGACACTACTGAGTACATTCCATCAAGCACTGGTAAGAGAGTGTATAACTGATACTTAACTCGATCTATGTTTCTCATTAGGTACCAGTGTTCTGGGCTCAATGATACTTATAATGGCTGCTTTGCTCTGTTTCCTCCTCTTTATATAAATATGGGAAGCTTGTCTTTGACTTTTTTATTAGTAGCGTAGCTTATTGTTAGATCTATATGCTGCATTGTTTTTTTTAAAGTGATCATTTTATTTTATTAGCAATTTTTGCCGTTAAGTTTTGTGATTACATTTTTTTTCAATAATGATGCCAGATAGTCTGACAGTTAATCAAACAAATGCAAGATTTGGTTTTCATTACGAGATACATTAGTTTAATATAGCCCTTCAAAAAATGGCTCCAAAATCACCCCCAATTTTTATACATTTTAAAATGTCTTGTGCTATACTGTAGAAAGTTTGAGCTGATGATGACTCATATTTTTGAGTTATGGCCAGTTTAAAAATGAGCCAATTTTTAAAGAAATACCCTTTAATATAGCTCATGCTTTTTTTATAAAAAATGGCTCCAAAATCACTTCCATTTTTGCTACATTTTTTGATACATAATGATGTCTTTATGTTACAACTGCATGTTGAAAGTTTGAGCTGATTCCGACAAATAGTTTTCAAGTTATGAGCATTTTTTTTAAACAATTTTTGCCTGCTAGTGTACAGCAATTAGCAGAGCACATTACTATAAAATCAATTAACTGCTTGTTTCACAGTACAGTAAGTATAGATTAACAGGCCCACTGAGAGGGGGGGGGAGCAGGGGATAAATCCCCTGGGCCCCTCACTTCAGGGGGCCCCATAATATTACAAGTAAATAAAAAACATTAAAAATGAAAAAGTAGTAGGATTAAATTGTAAAAAAGTAAAGAAACAAGAGGGTACTTGCAAAGTGGTGTGATAACAAATCCTACACCACTGCATGAAAGATATTATCCAAAAGCATT
>NW_003556982.1:0-1324 GCF_000090795.2 Amphimedon queenslandica
ATAATCCTCAACTTCTTCCAGAACACTCAAACTCATTTCTGCTGATTTCATTTGCTCTGACAGCACCTTTAGTTTATCATCAGTGATCCTCTTTGCCTGCTCAGTCAGTTTCCTCTCTGACTCACGAAGAACATTCATCATTTCCTCTACCATTTCATGTATTTCTTCTAAGACTCCTTCTCCTCTCTCTCTGATCTCACCCTCTCTCTCTGCTAGAGCAGACAGGACCTTCTTGACTGCTTCCTTCTTTCCCTCAACTGGTGATAGACATTCTCTTAGCTTTTGACAGTGTTTAGTATAACTGTCAGTGATTAAGTCATATTCATGATGTTTATGATTACGAAAAGAACAGGTAACACAGATTACTGTATCACATGTTTCACAGAATAGCTCCAAAGGCTTTCCATGATCACTACATATGGCCTCTTGAGGATTTGATAAATCTGCTGTCTTCTTTGTTAGACTGTACATCTCTTTGAGGTCGTTGAGGTGGAATGCTACAGGAAAGGCTCCTGCTCCTTCTTCTGGTAACTTTGTACGATGACGACAAGTGGGACAAGAGAGGTAATAGGTCTCATTCTTCTTATCCAGAGGTAATCCCTCCAGACAGTGCTGGCAGAATGAATGTAGACAAGGTAAAGTCTTAGGGTTGGTATAGTGGTCAAGACACACAGGACAGGTGAGCTGTTCCTCCAGTTTGAGTCTGAGACCAGAAGATGGTTTGGTTGCCATTTCAAGAAAAGAATAAAATTGTGTACGTAAAGCAAGAATGAAATGAAGAGAGATAAAGGTAGAAGACAGTAAATGAAGATAGAGCAAGGACAAATGATCAGAAAATGAAGAAGTTGGAATGAACAAGAATGCAGAACAAAGTAGAGGAGAAGAGAGAAAGTCCTACTGACCAAATGCAACAACAAAACAAAATGAAGAAGGTGAAAGGAGAGAAAGACTAAATAAGGCCTTGTTTACAAGACTACGTTAGCCTAATCTGCATCATTTTTGTCATTACTGTTTTCAGGTGTTTATACTGTTTACACAAATGCAGTAGCTGTATTTTCATTACAGTTTATCATTTGTTTATAGAAGTATCCATTTTGGTATTTTGTTTTTGCTTTATTGTGTTTTAGCATAAATATACAAATATTGTATCTGTATACTGTATCTATGGTTTTAGTATAAACGACACCCTTATCCGACCAAAAATACCTCCGTTTTACTCTTACAGCCAATTTCACTTCGGTTGGATCAATGCGTGAGGCATATGTGAGTTTGCTTTTCGTGCATGGTTTATTAGGCCCACGAGATCCTCACGTAAAATGTGCTG
>NW_003556983.1:0-1324 GCF_000090795.2 Amphimedon queenslandica
TTTAAATATTTTTTGAAAGCAAAACTAAATGTCTGATAGCAGCAATAAAAATAAATGTTTATAGTGCAGTTGCTGTCATGTCTTCATATATTTCCTCTTCTTCATTCAAAGGATCAGGTACATCTCCTACTATTTGTGGAGGAGGTGGAAGAGGACTAGTAACATCAGCATATGCGGTTGGTCTATCCATTGTAGCAGTATTTATCATAGTGTATGACCTGGGGTGAGGATTGCTAGTGGCAACATTACGATATTGATTTAAGTGCGAGTACGAAATAGTGTTGGACTTCATTGAAGGAGGAGGAGGATTAACTGATGCCATTTCAGTATACATTTCTTGAGGACTCTCTGAAGTTCGTGAATCAATAGCAGCTGGATTAGTAATGCCGTATGGAACCCTCTTCATTTCTGTGGTAGTAGAAGTGATTTGAATGCTCTCCATTTGACCAGTTTTCTTGCCACACCTGTACATAATAATTGCAGCAATGATGCTGATAATAGTAATAACAATTACAATAACAACAAAGAGTCCACCAATGATAGAACTATTGATACTGTCACTGCTAGCTTGTGTAGATACTGCATCAGTCGGTTGAACAGTCACATACACTGTACTACCAGTAATGCTTCTTGTGGGTTGAACAGTCACATATACTGTACTTGCTGGCTGTTGAACAGTGAAAAATAATGTACTTGTGGTGGTTGTAATAGATACTGATGGAGTACAGTAATTAGTGGCTGCATCAGAATACTGAGAATACGTACTGGACTGAGAATACGTACTGGACTGAGAATACGTACTGGACTGAGAATACATACTGGACTGAGAATACGTACCGGTATTGCTAGCTAAAGAAGGTATTGGAGATTCACTAGACATTGTAATGTTTAATGTAGCAGGAGAAATGGAGACAAGGAGATCATCATCATCAAAAGGAAGCAAGAGAGCAGTAATATTAGTAGGATTTATCAAGTTGAGCTCAGTTGCAAGCTGTGTAGCATTAAATATAATGGTGTAACTATCAATGCTACTCTGAAACTCCAAAGTACTGTTTATTGATGAATGATCTGCCACAAAAAATTGAGCAATATAAATTATACTGATTAAAAATAATTACCTTGTGAATTCTTTATTTGCATATTAATGCTAGCAATATACCCCGGTTTGAAGATACCACTGTAAACACCAATGCCAATACTTATCTGTTCCATCCCCTCACTTATCACTCCACCTGTAAATCCAATAGTCAAATCTATGAGGAAATATTGATATGCATTAGTGTCAAATGTTGGAAAACAGATCAAGCAATATTATAGTTTGAAA
>NW_003556984.1:0-1324 GCF_000090795.2 Amphimedon queenslandica
GTCACTAATGACGTAAATAATGATATTCATAGAGACATGGCCGCTATTTCGGCTGTGTTGTTTCACTCTTAAAACAGTCTTGTTCTTCCTGTTAAGCAGTACAATAGCTGCTGGAGTCAACTAGTCTTCATAAAGGCCATCATTATCAGAAGATCTTGCTCTATTAGCCTTTTAAAGGAAGAATTATCAGTTTGGGCGCTCGACCACATGTGCTTATGTAAACTATGACATCATAGATCGTAATTGCGGTTAGCTTTGGTATGCCATTGGGTTTATAGGGAGAACCCAGTTCTCAGGGTTCCCAAGGGCTGAGAGACCCAAGACCTGAGATCCTGAAGCGGCATTGGGCGACTAAGAACCTGTGAAAGTCTCATTCTTATCCCACATTCCTATGAAAAGTTATTCCAGTTTTTCTTGGTTCAAACTCAGTTGGGACATAGTACATGATAGTTTAGGAGAGAATTATCCTTGTGGAGCTGACTCTGATGGACAAATTATGGTGATATATAGCTGCCAAATTTTGGAGGGGGAAAATTTTGGCAAATTGCTAAAATTTAATTCAGAAAATTTACATTGAGCATGCAGAAAATGGTATTATTTTTGTGAATGCCTATATCAAAACACCAAAATTACTTGCTACATGTATATGGTATTGACTATAATTATATATAGCCTTTGGAACAGTCCAACCAATTGGTTTAACTTACTAGGTAATGAAGGGACATCAAGGGACACTGGAATATCCTAGTTTAATTTAGTTAATTTATAACTCAATTATGTCTTCACTTACATCAACAAGACCAACAGTAGAACTAAAATCTTGAGTTTCATAGGAAAGCTTTCTTGAATCACTATCATCCATTCTGCATAATAATATGAAACTGCCATAAAGTGGAAACTACAAACTTACTGCTTCTGCTCTGTCATTGCCGAGGTCGTTTCCTGCTCTTGTTAGAATTTGGGGAATTTGCCACTGTTGCTGTAGAGAGGCGCAGGCCAAGCTATAATGACTAGATATGCTACATATCTACATGCTTCATTAAGTTGCCACCAAAAGCCACTACCATCAACTCGATAGGAGAGCTTGTGTTATTGACAGCACAGAGATATTGCTATCCTGCATCAAGCTGCTTTAAATGATAGACATGCAGGTATTGTCTACTTGCAGGCTCCAAGAGCCATAGCTTGATACTATATTTTTAAAAAGCCAGTGGCTAGAGATCCTGCAATTGGATTTAATTTTTCTGCATGAGACATCTGGACTGATTAGAATCTAGAAGGTAAGTATCTAGACAACAAGCTAGAGGTCAGCTAGCCATCAATA
>NW_003556985.1:0-1324 GCF_000090795.2 Amphimedon queenslandica
TAGAATGGGAGAAGTATATCTTTGCTTCTATATCTTCTAGTGGCACTTATTAAAGTCCATGAGCCAACTCTACACACTGGATGATGGTCAGTAAGCAATAGCAATATTGTTGTGACGAATAAATACAGCAGTTTTTGGAGAATAAGCTCTTTTCACGATCGCTCCATAGACAACCATTGAAAGTAGGACTCCAAAATGGCGGCAGGAAAATTTTACTTTATTTACGGTATCACAATGAATATACTTAAAATTCTATGAATATACTTAGCACCAACTGGTCTTATATAGTGCAACTATCGATACTATCACCCAGCCCTAATATATAACCTCATTTTTTTTCATTGTTAGCTTGGAAAGAAGTATTCAGTAAATCATGTCTATATGGAAGTATTCTTTTGAAGCAGAGCCCTTTGCTGAAGGAAGATTTAGATATGCTTTCAGGGGGAACTATACCCAGCATGCTACTAAATGTGGGCAGAGTATTGTTATGAAGAAATTCAAAGACAGTTACATTTGGGAGCCAAAAGGTTGGGACTCCACCTTGAAGATTTATTCTAAAGCTCAAGAATATGCCTCAGGATTTGGAAGAGGATTGGAATTTACTACATGTGAAACCGGTATAGTTAAAACAACTGGCTCTAGTACAAAAGTCAAGGTCGATGAGTACACAGTGCTTGAAGATTATCTTGAAGGGAAATACATCAAATGGTGCAACAATTATGGCTATGTGTCATCTGAAGCTCGTGGAGTGGACCAAATCTTGACAGCCTTCATGCACTGGAGTTGGGTGAAAAGCAAAGGAGAAGAAATGGTTGCTGATATACAAGGAGTGAAGAATGGAAGTCGCTACAAATTGACAGATCCTGCTATGCTCTCTGTTAAAATGGAATATGGAGTGACTGATACTGGGATTGAAGGAATGGCAATGTTCTTCCTCATTCATGAATGCTCTGGCCCTTGTAAAGGTTTGCCTAGGCCAACATTGGCCCAGTTTGTTGGTAAGATACCTGATGCTATGCTACAGCAAGCTCTTGCTTTGCAGCAGTTATCAGCAAGGGGAACCACTTACTCACGCGAAACTAAGTTTCCTGAGGCAGTTAGGAAGGCTCTTATTCCTGTTTTTGCAGCTATTGCTCAAGGAAAGTAGACAATACTTTGTAAAACTGTAGTGTAGATCTTAGTTTTATGTGTGCTTGCTTTTCATTCCATTTTAATCTTATTGCGTATTGCGTGTTATAGATTTTTTTTTGATGTAGTGACTAGTGAGGTGTGTTATTGCAAACATTTTTATCAATAATTTTTTTGATGCTAAAATTTATGATTG
>NW_003556987.1:0-1323 GCF_000090795.2 Amphimedon queenslandica
GGGGCAAGGGGGGCAATTGCCCCTCCTTTTTTAAAACTCAAAATTTTAAAATAATCAAATAATAAGCTGCTTTTGGAAGGAAAAGCTGTTCTACAACTTACATATGAAAGGAAAAGGCCAAAGCAGTCTTTCTATGATGCCATTATAAGGCTGAAAAGGTATTCAACGTTGCCTATGATCGGTCAAGAAGTCCACCATGTTGAAAATTAGGTGTGGCCACGCCCCCAAAAGGGCGTGGTTTTGCAAAATTTTGCGGCGTGCTTCGCGCGCCCCACAGCTTACCCCTCCTTTCCAAAAATCCTCGCTACGCCAGGATTTTACTTCAGTGAAGTAAAACTTTACTTACTTCAGTGAAGCTACTAGTAACATTGCCTGTGATTCAATACCTGCAGTAACAATGAATACAAATAAAATGTGATTATTGATAATAGCTACATGCATACACTGATAAAAACTACTACCGTATAGCAGGTTTTTTCGAGGATAATAAATTTCGCGAATGACCCGTATCCGGAAGTTTGCGGAATTAATTTTCGTGAATTTCCACTAATTTGCCATCTTGTATTGTATTAAATTGATTTTCAAGGAATTAAATTTTGCGAATCATGAAAAAATCTGCAAAACTTGTTATCCTCGAAAATTTCCCGCTATACGGTATTAAATTGATTCATTATCACTGTTAGATCTAGAGGGAGTTTAGGAGACTTTTGATTTCTCACATTTAGCCCCAGCCCCCAGGGGTCCTTAAATCTCCAATTTTTAGTTAGAATGACCTCCCAAATAAAGTTAATTCTAGATCCAACAATGTCCATTATGATCACATGCAGTACCTCTCATTTTGCTTGGCTTTATATTACAAAGCATCACAACTTTCTTCCCCAGCAGTTCCTCCTCTTTAAAGTACTTCACTAGTCCACTCACAACAGTACGGGGCTCTGGGAAGGGGCGGAGTCAAAATAGAATTAACCACACCCATTTACCTTTATCACCAACATCAATCTTTTCAACATATAAAGTATCAGCATCTGGATGCTATAAGAACATGTACGTAATGAAGTATATGTATCAGGGAATGTATTGAAATGGGGAATGCTCTCCTTTTCAATTTTGGTCAGCATAGTACAGGGACTTTTGGCTCAATTTTGGAGCAACTTTAAAAATTCATAAAAAATCCAAACTTAATCGGAATCAGCTCAAACTTTCTACACAACATAAGTACATGTATATGTATCAGGAAATGTGACAAAACTCTTCTTTTCATTTTTGGTAAAATTTGGCCGCTAATAAAGTTCAGGGACTTTGGCCTCATTTTAAAGCCATTTC
>NW_003556988.1:0-1323 GCF_000090795.2 Amphimedon queenslandica
CATTGACGTTCAACAAAACACTGCATATGGACAAGCATTTTGATAAAATAATTTTAAAAGTGTGTACTTTTAATAGCTCATTTGTGGTTGTATGTACATCATTATATGACAACAATATAATCATCCAATTCTATTTATTATGAAATTATGCAGTCAATCACTTATTGTATATAGTTTTAATGCTTAGTGTTTTGTGATAACTATCATGCACAAACCATCTGTTGCAATAAGTTGTAGTGTCCATACTACTCATGATAGTAGTGTTATCTATGGCATATGGTGGGTGGGTGTATGTGTAGTGTGTGGGTTGGTAGGAGTGTTATAGGAAAGAGAACAACACAGCAAAATGTTGTAGACTGATTTGCAGGCAATTTTCTGTTGATAAGGAGACCAGCTAGACCTTTCTTATTATTGCTACTGGCACAATGGCTACCCCTTGTGTTCTCTGGTGTCTTGTGTTGGTTGATCTTATTTTACTATCATCTGGAGCAGAGCTAGTTCAAACTTCTCCATCTTATACCCCACTGTGTCCTGGTGATAGACTAGTACTCACTTGTACAACTACCACTGGGAGTACATTTTGGAGAATACCTGGACAAAGCAATGAAGCAGAACCAGTATCAGGGCCTAAAGTTGTTGAAGGTCTAATGCTTAATGTTACTAGCATCAATGGTAGTACAATAACAACTACTGGTATCTATCAGTCAATCAATGTGTCACTCAATGGATCTGAGGTTGCTTGTGCAGGAGCATCAATAATTGCTGTATATGCTACAGTAACTATTACTATAGCAGGTTAGATATAATTCTGACATTAATTCTGTTGAATGTTCCTATCATTTATAGATCCACCAGTAGCTGTGACTGATATAAATATAAATCCAATTGATGATAGTTCAATACTTATTACTTGGTTGTATCAACAGAACATTATACAGTGTATAGTGAACTATACTGTTATGATTAATGACAGCAATGTATCTTCTCAATACAGCTCTATTGGAAACAATATAACACTTACTTCTCTTATTGTTGGTACTAATTATTCATTTATTATTATTCCTATTGATACTATTGGAAGAGAAGGACCTCCTTCATCATTAATACAGTATATATGGAATGGTAAGCACTATGCACACACACACACTCATTGTATTTTTTGTAGTACCAGCTCCAGTTGTTAATATTAGTTGGTATCAGGTATCAAGTGATAGTGTTACAATATGGTGGAATAACACTGAGGTATGTTAACAAAGATTTTATGAGTACTAAATTATTTAAATTCTAGACTCAGTACAACGTCCTCCTACTCAGTATACACTT
>NW_003556989.1:0-1323 GCF_000090795.2 Amphimedon queenslandica
GGTATTTATTTTTAATTAATAATTTATGACGATTTATTATTCAATAATACAGATGCAGTCCCTCCTACTACTTATGCTACCAAAAGGAATGTGAAATCTAAAGGTAAAGGATAACATCTTGACATAGTCTAATTATACTACAATAATAGTCAAGTCTGATTGTTCCCTAAAGCAATGTTCACATCCTGATGAGTCTAATTGGGTCTTTTGTTGCAGCTGCAACCAGTGGTATCACTGTTATTGTTATAAAATTTCATTTCAAAAGGCGAAATCAAAAAACTTTAAATTTACATGTAACAACTGTAAATAATAACTAATTTTAATAATAATCAATAATGTTAGGCGTGTCCGTTTATTGTAGAAGAAGTTAAATATTTTTTATGGTAGCTGAGTGTACCTAAGAAGCCGGCTGTGTGATCCTTTTTGAAGAAGACAGTCAGTACTAAAGTTCTGGTGGTATAAAACTATTCTTCGAATAAAGTTTGCTTCGTTGTGGTTAAGTGACGAAAATTGAGTGAACTCGGCCGATTATCGTGTGAATCCACGAAGTGTGTTTAGCAAGTTATATCTTTACAAAGAAAGAAGGTGATGCTTTGATTTTTACCATGCAAACAGGTATTATAATGATCTATATCTAGTGCAAAAATCACTGGAAAATCATCTTAAGTTTTAAAAATATAACTGTCCGAATTTTGATTAGTCCGATATTTGATTGTTTACTCTAATTTGTATGCATTGAGTGGTCAAACTGCACTATAAGGCAAACCACATAGTCATTATAAAGGAATATATTCACTAGACTAAGTAAAAAAATACACAATACAAGCATCTGTTATACCTAAAAACCAGTTACAGAACCATTGGTATTTTTTAATAGAGAAGGCTTCAAGCTTTAAGAAAATGCCAAAATATTTTTGTCCCATATTAAATAAATGTATATAAGAGGCATAAAAATAATTATTCTGCACAAGACAATTATGATTCAAAAACTTGAGAGAAAATGCCTATTGTGTAGAAAGGCTAGTGTCTCTAATATGATGATTTATTCTAATTTGGAGAAAAAGCAAGAGATTTCTTAGAAAAGCATCTTGAAAAAGCTCTGCCACAAAATGCAAGAAAGAGCTGCTCAAGTCTCAGCATCAGCCAGCGGTTACTTCATACACTCCTAAATGGAGAGGTGACCAACAACTACTTCATGTATATGTACCTTAACTGTAACAAGACAAGTATATAATGACTGTATAATCAGCAAACAACTTTTTGCACCAAATGACAAGATCAAGATTTGACAGCTATCAGGAATGTCAGAGCTGATGCGCTCCA
>NW_003556990.1:0-1323 GCF_000090795.2 Amphimedon queenslandica
CTGCGCACATTAAATTACTGTAAATGCTTCCCAGGAATGCCAGATGAGTTTGGCTAAAGGTTTATGTTTGTCAAAAAAAGTTCATGCATGCAAAATTTTGTAATAACTTGAGACTTTATTTTTATAATGTCATTCAAAATTTGACTATAATGAATAAACTCCAAAAATATGTGACTTTTTGTATTCACTACTGTTTAGCATGATTTAGTCATTACAATTAGGCTCTAATTGTCTTCTGATTCTTCTGATAAAAAAACGGGCTAGAAGATATACGATACAATACTTCTGAAGTCATCATCATTCTTACAACAGATGAAGGAGTGAACTCAACTCATTCTTTTTTTAAGTTAATGCAATCCTTAACTTTTAGCATTGCCTGAACTGTGCTTGTTTTAACTTATTTCTCAGTTTTGTTTTGTTGATGTTCACAGAGTGTGTGGTTTTATGATGTTTTTCTGTTATTATATTATTATTATTCATTATTATTAATTAATTGATCATTTTTGTATAAAAGGAGACATTTTGTTAGACTTAAGAGTGTGCGTATGAGCGGGAGCGAGTGAATGAGAGAGTTAGAGTGCGTGAGTGAGTGCATATTGTATTGTGGCCTTTTTGTCTCTCCATTTGCTCTGTTATTTCTGTATGATATTTGATTTGTTTGAGAAAAGAGTTTGTTTTATTGAATGGTGAATATAACATGTTTGACAGCCAGCAGAGAAGCGAGCTGCCTAGAGGAGGACTGAATCCAGACTATTGCTGACATCGAACTAGAAGGGATCAGCGGTGTTCCCTACAGAGAAGATGCCGCGACAACTGTTCCACCGAGCCGGATCTGAAGAGGAGTCGACCTAGGATACTGCTGCGTTTACGCCGACGGTACCGAGCTGAATATACAGTCCAGGAGTTGCAGCCTTAGTCTGGATCACAAGGGGATTGGTGAGTCGTCTCTTCCGGTTACTACTGTAAGGGAGGAAGCTGACTTCTGTTATATCGCCATATTTTCATTTCTTTATTGTCATTGTATTGTTGCTGCACGCGCACGTGTAAACTTGTGGTTATAGCACCTTGCTGCTAAGTAAACATTGTATTGTTCCTTATCTGCACCTTGAATAAAATGACTGATCCTGATGTATTAAAGAGAACTCGGGCTGGACATAGAGGGGTGGCTACTAGGAGGGTCAAGGAAGTTTCAGATGTCTTTACTGCATCCCCAGACCCTGATGAAGTCAAGTTAGAACAGATGAAACGAGGCCTTCAGGAAACTCTTGATAAACTTAAGAAACTGGATGAGGACCTTTTGCCTCACATAGATCCTGGAGCTAT
>NW_003556991.1:0-1323 GCF_000090795.2 Amphimedon queenslandica
AAGCAATATCTGGTCCGTCAATTCGTATTGGCCATTCTTGAAAAATCCAGCCGCACCCAAACTTTGGGTGGGGCTGGATTTTGTAAGAATGGCATCTATAAGTGAGTGCCACTATTCTCTTCTCTTTATATCTCTTTCATTCATTCTTTGTCTCTCTAACTTACTTTGTATCTTGTCCTTATAAATAACTCATCATTATTACCGTTACTCTGTCTAATAGGGAGTGTAAGCTATCAACCAGAGCAAAGGAATAGACACTCCACAGTAAAAATAGGAGACTACCTATATATGTGGGGTGGGTACCCGTCTGGAGTACATGAAACTGATGAGAGTGAAAAGAAGAAAGCAATTGCATCATTAATGGAGGTGTATCACTTACCATCTGGTATATGGCAGCAAAGGCCAACCAGTGGTACCCCTCCACCAGGTGTATGGGGCCATTCGTCTATTGCAATTGGGAGGGATATTTATTACTTTGGCGGTGCTTGTGGTGGCTATTATAATAGCTTGTACTGCTTTAATGTGGATTCATTCAACTGGAGAGAACTCTCCCCGTCTAGTTCTGCTCACGGTCCAATGATGAAGGCCCACTGTGGAATGGTAGCAGTACATTTTCATCATGAAGACTACCTTGCCATAATTGGAGGAAGAACATCATCTTATGCACCTAAACAACCTAATGCACGTTATGAAGATGCTGGCTTTGGTTCTTCGACATGTAATGAGATACATTATTACAGCATTTCATCAGGTCAATAATTCTCATCATTGATACACGTCAATTTCAAACTGAATAAAATTTGTATTAATGTACATAAAGCAGATTTGTTAGTAATTAAGCATGCTTGCTAGTGTGTCATGTGTTTGTGTGTGATGGTGATGTGTGTCTATATGTGACGGGTGTGTGTGCATGCATTACGATGTGTCTGTGTATGATAGTGCATATAATGTATGTGAGAATTTATGAATGTATGACATGTATTTGTGACGTGTATCTATAACGTGCAATGTTATGTGTGTGTGAGTATTATCATGTATCTGTGTGTGTGATGCTTGTATATGTACATGTTTCTGTACATAAGCTAATGTGACATGAGTGTGTGTGTGTGTGGTAGGTTCATGTTATTTATTTATTGTTATTTATTTATTGTTATTTATGCATGACTGTGCATATATACAACTGATTGTAATAAGTAGCCACGGCATAGCTAATTGTAAGGTATTGAATAAGTAATAACAATAATGAAGTAGTCCATAAGTGAGGATCTTATTTGAATTGAACATACGAGAGAGAGAGTGAGCTTCAGAGAAGAGGGAAGATTA
>NW_003556992.1:0-1323 GCF_000090795.2 Amphimedon queenslandica
TACTCTTGCTCTTAGAAATAACTAGGTAAATGTAAACATTGTGGGGGCGAGCACGAGCCATCAATAAAAACAATTGAAATAATTATGATTGAACTAAATAAAATCAAACCAGCTCTTAGCCTGCATGCATATTCAGACCCCGGCCTCATGGCCGGGGTCTGAAAAGAGCAAACACACCAGTTAACACAACCAAAATAAGTTAAATAACCCAGTAAAAGTGACAAGAATGAGTCCTGCCACACTGAGAAAATGTACCAAGTTAAACTTCTAATCTGCTAGCTTCCATCAATTATACCATTTGAAATAAGATTGAACTAAATAAAATCAATCCAGCTCTTAGCGTGCATGCATATTCAGAATTTCAGACCCCATCCTTATGGCCCAGCAGGGTCTGAACAAAGCAAACACACCATTAAACGCAACTGACCAAAATGACCCAGTAAAAGAGACAAGAATGAACTGTCCTGCCACTCTGAGAAATGCCAGTGCCAACTGAGCTAAACTTCTAATCAAGCTATTCTCCCAATTTTAATTCTTTCAATGAGAGGACTAATCTAGAGGAGTCTTAGATCAAACTGCTTTTAAGTTCTTCAGCCTTTAGAGATGCTTTAGACAGCGCCTCTCTATTATCTAACTGTTAGAAACTCAATCTAAGTTTGTCACGTTGAAATCTCCGCCATCTTGTTCTTTTTGAACACACCCTCTAAATTAATTTTGTCCACGTGGTCCAAATTTATTAATAGTATACGGATTTATAAATCGTTATCTTCCGTTCACAAACAAGACGTAACGCAAATAGACCTAGATCTAGACCATAGATACTACATACACACATGGATATGAAACAGGATGCGCTCGATCCTTGGCACCGGAAGTGATGTATTGTGACGTTTACACTACACGTGTATAAGCATGGCACAAGCAAAATAGTGAAGAAATCCAGTTGAATTACTTACTAAAGCTCAGGTCTACGACTATATAAGAGTTGCAATCGATATTCTAGTTTTAAAAAGTGAAGATCTACTATTACAAGAAAGAATGCACTGTGCTAAGTACTAAAAAAATTATTATTTAAATTATTATCATTATAATGATTATTCTATTCTTCAGTGACCCAATAGATTGATTATTATTATGAGTCCTTCAACAAATTTTAACTATAAAAATAGCAATAAAAACATTGACAACAATTATTATAAGCCGCACTTACTGTATCACCATACAGTACATACTGTAATGTACATCATCTCTATCTTGATAGTTCTCTGTGGTAGCATAAATATAAAGCTTTACAATCATGTAACAATGTCTCATCAATGCCAC
>NW_003556993.1:0-1323 GCF_000090795.2 Amphimedon queenslandica
TTATTATGATATGTGAACTCTATTGAATGAATCTATTTTGATCCCTTCCTCTTCTTCATTTCTTCTCTTGTGTTGTTTTTGTTTTCCTTAAAAGTAAAAATGAGAATTTGTGCCAAAGTAATAAGTTCATTGCTCACTGCATACTTGAGGGCGTGTCTTATCAATTACTCATATAATCCCGGTTGTGTTTGAGCGAGCCTGGTTGTGTTTGAGCGAGCCTGGTTGTGTTTGAGCGAGCCTGGTTTTGAGCTAGTTGACAAGTTGGCATATTGCTGTTTAACTAAGTGTTCTTTAAAAACTCTTTGAAGTCTTTCTACAATTGATCAAGATGACAGAAAGTGAGTTTTCGATTATTTAGCTGTTCTATGTAGATCTAAACCGTAATTCGATTACTTGCGAAAGTGTTCCAATGCACCCTAATGACACCCTTTTGCTTGTGTGGTGAATAAAAATAATAATTTGAAGCATTAGCTATAAGTGATCATGTCACACACGTTTTACATTCAGCAGTCCCTTCTTTCAATTTCAAATTATTCCTACACTGCTTGTAAGTTGCCACATTCAGTGCATGGTTCATGCAATTTCAAATTTGTTTTAAAGCAAACTTTTTAGCATAATGTGTGCACAATTAACTGATTTTGTATTTCATTGATTTTGTATGGGCTAACAATTATTAATTTTTATAAAAATTATAATTTAATATGATTAAAATGATACTAATAAATAAGGCTGTGTCTACAGCTCCGGTAACCGGACGTAGTTTGCAATGCTAGAGCTCCGGCAGTCCGTTTTTCTCCGTAAAACAGCTTGTGCGCATGCGCAATAGTGCAAAATGGAACTTAGTCTTTTTATCAAGAAACACTAAACCCTAACCCCAAAACCCTACGATCCCGGAGGCTAAGATGTACGAGAGGGTGCTCTAAAAACTAAACACTAAACCCCAATCCCAACCCTACAACCCCGGAGGCTAAGATGTACGAGAGGGTGCTCTAAAAACTAAGCACTAAACCCCAATCCCAACCCTACGACCCCGGAGGCTAAGATGTACGAGAGGGTGCCATTTCTTGACCCAAAAAAAGCCAAAAAGAAAAAAAATTGCAAAAAAGATATTTTTAAAAAATCAAAAACTGCAGCATAGTTTTACTCGGTAGTCCTGACCGGATTCAAACCCCTGACCATATCCGTGCAATCCTCACCAGCCTCTCCACTGCACCACCACAACCCTACTGCATCATCAACGCTGGTTGTTGTATTTATACTCGGTTTCTATAATATAAATCAGTGTATTATTAATACTGGGGCGTAGCCCCAAGTATATATATA